>NC_083571.1:40300942-40305942 GCF_027579695.1 Neoarius graeffei
TGAAGAGGCTGCGAGATGGGTGGGTGGGGTCACCTGCAATCCTGATGGCTTTGCGGGTGAGGTGGGAGTTATAGATTTCCATAAGAGAAGGGAGAGAGACACCAATGATCCTCTCAGCTGCTCTCATGATGCACTGCAGTGTCTTGCAGTAGGACATGGTGCAGGCACCATACCACACGGTGATGCAGCTGGTCAGGATGTTCTCGATGGTGCCTCTGTAGAATGTGTGCATGATGGGGGCCGGGGCTCTTGCTCTCCTCAGTTTGCGGAGGAAGTACAGACGCTATTGGGCTCTTTTGGCCAGTGATGCGGTGTTGTTGCTCCAGGACAGGTCTTCAGAGATGTGCACACCCAGAAACTTGGTGCTGCTCACCCTCTCCACTGCAGCACCATTGATAGTTAGTGGAGCATGCTGGGTGTGCGCTCTCCTGAAGTCCACAACAATCTCCTTTGTCTTCTCCACGTTCAGGCGGAGATTGTTGTCCTTGCACCACATGGCCAAGCGGCTCATCTCACTCCTGTAGATTGTCTCACTGCCATTGTTGATGAGACCCACCACAGTCATGTCGTTCGCAAACTTAATGAAGAGGTTGGAGCTGGATGTTGGTGTGCAGTGATGGGTCAGCAGAGTGAAGAGGAGGCGGCTCAGCACACATCCTTGGGAGGCCCCTGTGTTCAATGTGATGGTGCTGGAGGAGTTGCTGCTGACCCGTACAGACTGTGGTCTCCCCGTCAGGAAGTCCAGCAGCCAGTTGCACAGGGAGGTGTTGAGTCCCAGCTGGTCCAGTTTATGAATGAGCTGCTGAGGAATGATTGTGTTGAATGCTGAGCTAAAGTCTATGAACAGCATTCTGACATACAAGTCTTTTGTCTCCAGGTGGGTGAGGGCTGAGTGGAGGGCAGTGGAGATGGCATCATTGGTCGAATGGTTGGACTGATATGCAAACTGGAAAGGGTCCAGGGTGGGGGGGGGGCAGACTTGATATGCCGCATGACTAGCCACTCGAAGCACTTCATGAGGATGAGTGAGTGCAACCGGGCAGTAGTGATTGGACCAGGAGGGAGACAGCTTCTTTGGGACTGGGATGATGGTGGTGGCTTTGAGGCACATGAGGACAACAGCCTGGCTCAACGAGATGTTGAAAATGTCTGTAAAGACATCTGTGAGCTCCTCGGCACAGTCTCTCAGGACACGACTAGGAATGTTATCAGGACCCGGGGCTTTCTGTGCATTTGTCATCCTGAGAGCTCTCCTCATGCTGTCTGGGGGCAGCATCAACACCTGGTCGCCGGGAGGTGGTGGGGTCTTCTGTGCCGTGGTGCTGTTGTCTGCCTCAAAGCGAGCGAAGAAGTCGTTCAACTGATTCAGCAGAGAGGTGGAGTTATCACAGGTCTGCGGCAAGGGCTTGTAGTCTGTGATGGTCTGAATCCCCTGCCACAGGTTCCTGGTGTCTCTACTGTCACTGAAGTAGACAGCAATGTTCCTGGAATACTGTCTCTTGGCCACCCTGATGCCTCGTGACAGATTGGCTCTAGCTGTCCTCAGGCCCACCTCATCCCCAGCTCTGAAGGCGGCATTCCAAGCCCTCAGGAGCCTGTGGACTTCCCCTGTCAGCCATGGCTTCTGATTTGCCCGAATGGAGATGGTTCTGGTGACTGTAACATCGTCCATGCACTTCCTCATGTAGGCAGTGATGGTCTCCATGTACTCCTGGAGATCTGTAGTGTTGTTGTAGGTGGCTGCCTGTCTGAACATGCTCCAGTCAGTGGTGGAAAAACAGTCCTGGAGTGCCTCTGAGGACCCCTCTGGCCACACACGTACCTGCTTTGTAGCTGGTTTGGTGACTTTAACCAGCGGCCTGTATGCTGGCATTAGCATAACAGTGGAGTGATCTGAGGCCCCAAGGTGGGGGAGGGGTAGGGCTTTGTAGGCGCCTTTGTGCATGGTGTAAACATTGTCCAGAGTATTGTTTCCACGTGTGGGAAAGTTGATATGTCCATAGTTTTGGAAACACGCTCTTGGGGTTTGCATGGTTGAAATCCCCAGCCAGGATGAGGAAAGCATCTGGGTGGGCTGTCTGCTGCTCACTGATATGCTGATAGAGTTCATTCGGTGCTTCACTCCTGTTGTTATTGGAGCCGGGAGGGATGTATATTGCTACCAGCAATATGGCTGTAAATTCCCTCAGCAGGTAGAATGGCCGGCACTTAATAATTATAAACTTCACCAGTGGTGAGCAGTGTTTGCAGACCACAGCAACATCGCAGCACCAGGCATCACTGATGTAAACACAGAGTCCTCCGCCGTGAGGCTCCCCCCCCCAACTAGCGCTCTGTCTGACCGGTAGCATGTTAGCCAGGCTAGCTAAATGGCACAGTCCGGGACGCTGTCATTAAGCCATGTTTCCACAAACACAAGAACACTCACTCACAGACTTAGAAGATGAGCGGAGTAGGCAGACATGACATAATCCAGCTTGTTGTCCAGCGAGTGTACATTGGCCAGAGTGATGGTAGGGATAGCCGGCCAGTGAGGGCTAGCCACTAGCCTAGCCCGGATACCTCCGCGCTTGCCCCTCTTCTGCTTCCACATGTTCTGCCTGTGGCGCTTCTACTGTGGGCTGGATGCAGGAGTGGGGGTCGGTGGTTGAGCAGGCCTCCAGAGCAAACCGTAGTCACATAGCACTTCCATGTCTGCTGGATTTATATCCATGAATATAGTTCTGCGGATGTCGAGCAGAAACTCACGGGAGTATGTGCGCCTTAAGACTGATGGACGCAACAAAGACAAACCGATACATGCTGTTTTAAAACACAAAAAACACGAAAACACCGTTCTGTTGGGACGGAGAGGAGCCGCTGTATGTGTACATGCCGCCATCTTGGAAACAGAAAAGTCTTTGCTTAAGAAAACACGTTTGGAGTTTGCCCAACAGCATGTGGCAGACTCCCCAAACACATCGAAGAAGATTCTCTGGTCAAATGAGACTAAAATTGATCTTTTTGGCCATCATGGGAAATGCCCTGTGTGGCGCAAACCCAACACCCTGAGAACACCATTCCTACAGTGAGGCATGGTGGTGGCAACATCATGCTGCAGGGATATTTTTCATCTGCAGGGACAAGAAAGCTGGTCAGGTCTGAAGGAAATATGGATGGCACTGAGTACAGGGCAATTCTGGAGGAAAACCTGTTTGAGTCAGCCAGAAGTTTGAGACTAGGATGAAGGTTCATGTTCCAGCAGGATAATGACCTTAAACATACTGCTAAATCTGCACTGGAGTGGTTTAAAGGGAAACATTTTAAATGTGTTGGAATGGCCTCATCAAAGCCCAGACCTCAATCCAATTGAGAATCTGTGGCATAACTGGATTGCTGTACCCCAATGCAACCCATCTAACTTGAAGGAGTTGGAGCAGTTTTGCCTTGAGGAATGGGCAAAAATCCCAGTGGCTAGATGTGCTAAGCTAATAGAGACATACACCAAGAGACTTGCAGCTGTAATTGCAGCAAAATGTGGCTCTACAAAGTATTGACTTTGGGGGGTGAATACCTATGCACACTCCAGAGTTTTGTTTCTTCATCTTAATTATTGCTTGTGTCACAATAAAGAAGTAATTTTCACCTTTAAAGCTGTAGGCATGTTGTGTAAATCCATTTTAATTCCAGCTTGTCATGCAAAAAACAGGACAAACACCAGGGTGGATGAATACTTTTGCAAGACACTGTATGGAGAGAGAGAGCATATTGCACATTTGCATGAAGATATGAAGTTTATCTCCAAGTCGTGAACATATTCACAAGTGAGCAAAGCGAACAAGTGAAAATATTTTCAACCTAAGATAAACTTCATATCTTCACGCCATAGGGTAATGTATTTTCTATTATATGGACACAGCGATAAAAAAAATATGCAAGTTAATCAAAAAGAATTTCAATTTTGAACCAGTTCACCATTTTGACAACATGCATCAAGTAAGCGAGAAAATACTGGGAGTGACATCATCAGAGTGAAATATTGGAAAATATGTTACTCAGATCCACAATGTATTTTGTCTGGAAAATGTGAGTTTTGCAACACAAGATGATAAACTTCATGTCTTCAAGCCAATATGTGATGTGTCTACATAGTAAAAATAACATTCACAAACAAAATACCCAAATGTATTGAAACAGTTTGTGGCAACGGAGGCGTGGTCAAGCGGCAGTTTGTGAATGGAGGGCGGGGTTGGGGAAGGTAAGTGGCCAAGTCATTACACCTGGTGTCAATTAATATATTTATGTGTGTGTGTGTGTGTGTGTGTGTTTGTTTGTTTGTTGCAGGGATGGAGCATAAAAGGAGGGGTAGAGCAGAGAGGAGTCTCTCTCCCCAACCACAATGCATGTGTATGTGTTGTGTGTGTGACTGAGTGAATGAAGCTGAAAAGCTAAAATAAGGAAAATAAAGTGCGTGTATGTGAACATCAACTCTCACCTGCCTTGCTTCTGTGCTCCACCCACATCAGGAACTGCTACAGTGGTGCCGAAACCTGGGAGACAATACAGAAGAGTGCTTCCGCAATACTGTGTGCTGAGATATTGCGGAGAGGCACTGCTTCCGGATATCGCGTTGCATAGTCCACCAGAACTAAAATAAAGTGATATCCTCATGCTGACCGATCTAATGGCCCGACGAGATCCATCCCAATTTGCTCAAACGGGGTATTGATTAGAGGGAGAGGGCACAAAGGCGCTTTTGGAGTGGAGATTTACTAATTGGCATTCACGGCATGCCGCACACCACTGACAGGCGTCCCCACGAATCCCTGGCCAATAGAACCGGGCCATTATTCGGGCTAGTGTTTTATCTTGCCCCAAGTGTCCAGCATTGGGATTAAAGTGAGCTGCAAGGAATACAAGTTCTCTACGGCTCTTTGGGATCAACAATTGAGTTATCTGTTCTCCAGTTTGAGTGTCCTGTGTCACTCGGTACAACCTATCCTTAATAACAGTGAAATAAG
>NC_083571.1:40608442-40713442 GCF_027579695.1 Neoarius graeffei
CACCACTGCATCAATGATCCCCCTTGGTGTTGCGATCATATGCCCTCAGCCACTGCCAGCAGATGTCCTAGAGCTGCTGGCCAACCTCTTCCAAAGTCAGCACGTGGAAGCGCTAACAATGTTGCTCGAGGGTGCAGCTGATGCGCTACAGAATGGCTCCCTTGGAGCTGCTGTGCAGTAAGCTGTGCTTCCCTGGTCAAGAGCAGCAGTAGACATACTGCTCAATTGGCCACCTCCACAGCTTGCTCAGAGGCCTGGCGATCCTCTTACTGGGCTTGCAGCAGCACTTCGGAGTACTGCTCCCACTCGCTGCATAGCGCCACCAGCACCTGGTGCCGGCTCTGTCGGGTGGCTGCGAGGGCATGAATAAGGTCTTTAAATGGGGAGGACCTCCATGTCTGCGGTCCACTTCAAAGTCCTGGGTTTCAGCATCAGTGCAACAGTCCCTGCAGTGAGGCAGAACACTGAAGCACTATGACAGGCGGGTGAATTCCAAATACTTTTTTGTTTTATTTTTGCTTTTTAGCTTAATTATACACGCATACACACATACACGCGATGGCATGTAGGGAAGCCTCTTTCCTCTCAGTCACTGCAAGAGATGTGTACACACGCACGCACCATTAATATGAGACAGGTGTGATCATTTGCCACTCACCTTCCATGGCCTCGGCCTCCATTCACAAACTGGCACTCAACCATGTCCCCAGTGCCACATTGCTATTTCAGAGAGATGGTCGAAAGTTGTTTATTTTTGTTGACTGGGTAAAAATAGTTCCCAAAGATGGTCATTACTGGATAAAACGTTGCATATTTTTATATGTAAGGACGTGTTCCCGCCTCATGCCTACTGTTCCTGGGATCCACCATGAACCTGACCAAGGATAGTGGTTATTGAAGATAAAGTAATGATGAATAGTAGCTAATGTAGGTATGTTCAACCCATGTTAGAAACATTTAAAAAGCTTGACCATGCAGAGTAGGGACAGTTCACTAAATGCAAGTTCATTCAAATAGCTCAGTGGTAAAACATCAAGTTTGATTGACTACTACAAGGTAGTAAGTTGTCTTACTACTGGGGTGACAACATTCGAACATTCCAGTTTACCAAAACACTTTTATACCCAAGAACCCTCCAGATCTGCTCTTTTGCATCATAATAATAATGAATTTTATTTTGAGGTCCCTCTCAAGGCACTGAAGGACACCTCAAAACACAGTAAAAATCAAACATACAGTAGTCAAGAATGTAACAAGACATTGTTTTATTTACATCACTAATTCAGCAAGGCATACAATACACAAAAGAAATCTAATTGCAATAGCTATTAGCATTAGAGTCGGACAAAATGGGCAAGTTTGCAAAGGTATGTTTGAAGGTGGGTTTTGAGCATTGAAAGAGTTCCAGCGGCAAGGGGCAACACGACTAAAGGTTCTAAACCCCACGGTAGTCAAATGAGCAGGAGATGTAGCGAGTAACAAAAGAGGAGCCAAGAGTACGAGGAGGTGTGCAGATGAGGAGATTGGAGATTTATGAAGGTGCAAATTTATGAACGGTCTTGAAAGTAAGAAGCAGATCTTAAAATCAATACATACTTAAGAGGGAGCCAGTGAAGTTGCTGGAGGACAGGAATATGTTCTATAGAAGGGGTTCTGGTGATGATATGGGCAGCTGTATTCTGAACCAGTAGAAGTTTATGGAGGAGTTTGAGGAAGACCAGAAGATAGATTTGCAGGAGTCAATGTGAGATGTAACTAGAGCATGTCCAAGAATAGCAATGCACTGAGGTGTGACTTACGTAAACAACTGAGTGTGTGTAAATGTAAAATATGCAGACTGAGTGGTGTGTGTGCTTCAAAACATCAAGTACCATCAAGGATGACACCCAGACTCTTAACCTGGCAGGAGCGAGATACTATGACCTTGTCAATAGTAAAAGAAACAGTCAGGTTTACCCAAAGTAGTTTTAGTACTGACAAGAACTTCCTTTTTATTACTTAAGTTTGAGAAAGAAGATTACCAATATTTAATTTCCAGCCTAGAATCAGAAAGGGAAGAGGGTGGAATTAGGCTTGGTAGACTGGTAGAGCTGGCTGTAATCACCATAACAGTGGAACTGAATACTAAAAATGTGGCCAAGAGGCAGAAGGTAAATAATAGATAGAAGGGGGCCTAAAACAGAGCTCTGGGGAACACCCCTCACAACTGGGCAAGGCTGTAATCTGAAATTTAACTGAACAAACTGGGTGCAACCAGAGAGGTATGATTTTAAACCACACAAGATACGCATGAGCGATCTCAATGGATACTAATCTCTCTAGAATATTTTGAGAAATTGTATAAAACTCCATGTTCAGATCAAAGAGCACAAGTATGGTTAACAGTCCAGAGTCACCTGCCATCAGTAGGACATTGGTGATTTTGGCCAAGGTCGTCTCTGTATTGTGAAATGGACGAAACCCAAACTGAAATTGTTCAAAAAGATGATTATCAATAAGATGAGAGTGAACCTAAGCTGCAAGTCCCCCCTCCCCCAAGTACATATAAAAATAAGCTTTTGTTAAAAGCTTTGACTACACAAAAAATTACTTCGGCCTACCTTTAAACACGGAGACTGTGTCCAAGTCCCAAACACTACTTGGAAGGCTATTCCATAACTGTGGGCCTTTGTAACCCTAAGTTCACACCAAATGTGGTGATTGCACCATATTTGCTCTGGCTGCCCTGCCAACAACACTGGTAAGTTTGTGGATGCTCCATGATGTAGATGAAATGGGTAGCTACCAGGTCATTCAGAATGTTTCATCTTCCAAACCTTAAAAGGGTTGCAAACGCATCAACTGGTATGTTATACCTTAATCAAAGCTGGCAACAATTCTTTTAACTCCAACTGATGCATTCAGTAGCTTCTCAAACAACTCTAACATATGAGTGCATCACAATTAGAATATCATGAAAAAGTTTAATATTTTCCATCAGTTATTTAAGAAAGTGAAAATGTAATATATTCTAGACTCATTACATGTAAACTAAAATGTTTTGTATTTTCTATTTTAATAATTATGGCTAATAGCACAAAAAATGAAAAGCAAACTCTCAAAATATTAGTATTTCATTTCAAGTTTGAGTAAAGCAGTATAAATACTGTGGATCTCTCAGTCTAGTTCAGTACCACAATCATGGGGAAGACTGCTGACTTGATCTTTGTCTGGACAACTGTCATCAACACTCTCCACAAGGAGGGTAAGCCACAGAAGGTCATTGCTGAAAAGGCGCACAGCCTTGAAAGGATTATCAAGAAAAGTCAATTCATGAATGTGGGAGAGCTACACAAGGAGTGGACTGAGGCTGGGGTCAGTGCATCAAGAGCCACCATGCACAGACATCTTCAGGAAAGGGACTACAACTATCACATCCTTAATATCAAGACACTCCTGAACCAGAGACGGTGTCAGAAGTGTCTTACCTGTGCTAAGGAGAGAAAGAACTAGGCTGTTGCTCAGTGGTCCAAAGTCCTCTTTTCAGATGAAAGTAAATTTTGCATTTCATTTGGAAATCAAGGTCCTTGAGTCTGGAGAAAGAATGGAGAGGCACAGAATCCAAGGGGTTTGAAGTCCAGTGTGAAGTTTCTGCAGTCTGTGATGATTTGGGGTACCATGTCATCTGCTGGTGTTGGTCTACGGTGTTTTATCAAGTCCAAAGTCAACACAGTTGTTAACCAGGAGATTTTGGAGCACTTCATGCTTCCAGCTGATGGAAAACTTGATGGAGACGCCAATTTCCTTTTCCAGCAGGCTTTGGCACCTGTCCACAGTGCCAAAATTCCTACCAAATGGTTTGCTGAGTATGATATTGTTCTGCTTCATTGGCCAGCCAACTCGTCTGACCTTAACCCCATAGAGAATTTATGGGGTATTGTCAAGAGGAAGATGAGAAACACCCGACCCAAAAATGCAGACAGACGATCTGAAGGCCGCTTTCAAAGCAACCTGGGCTTCAGTAACACCTCAGCAGTGCTACAGGCTGATCCACCTCCATGCCGCACCACACTGATGCAGTAATTCGTGGTAAAGGAGCCCAACTAAGTATTCAGTGTACAACCCCGATTCCAAAAAAGTTGGGACAAATTGTAAATAAAAACGGAATGCAATGATGTGGAAGTTTCAAAATTCCATATTTTATTCAGAATAGAACATAGATGACATATCAAATGTTTAAAGTGAGAAAATGTATCATTTAAAGAGAGAAATTAGGTGATTTTAAATTTCATGACAACAACACATCTCAAAGTTGGGACAAGGCCATGTTTACCACTGTGAGACATCCCCTTTTCTCTTTACAACAGTCTGTAAATGTCTGGGGACTGAGGAGACAAGTTGCTCAAGTTTAGGGATAGGAATGTTTACCCATTCTTGTCTAATGTAGGATTCTAGTTGCTCAACTGTCTTAGGTCTTTTTTGTCGTATCTTCCGTTTTATGATGCACCAAATGTTTTCTATGGGTGAAAGATCTGGACTGCAGGCTGGCCAGTTCAGTACCCGGACCCTTCTTCTACACAGCCATGATGCTGTAATTGATGCAGTATGTGGTTTGGCATTGTTATGTTGGAAAATGCAAGGTCTTCCCTGAAAGAGATGTCGTCTGGATGGGAGCATATGTTGCTCTAGAACCTGGATATACCTTTCAGCATTGATGGTGTCTTTCCAGATGTGTAAGCTGCCCATGCCACACGCACTAATGCAACCCCATACCATCAGAGATGCAGGCTTCTGAACTGAGCGCTAATAACTTGGGTCATCCTTCTCCTCTTTAGTCTGAATGCCACGGCGTCCCTGATTTCCATAAAGAACTTCAAATTTTGATTTGTCTGACCACAGAACAGTTTTCCACTTTGCCACAGTCCATTGTAAATGAGCCTTGGCCCAGAAAAGACGTCTGCGCTTCTGGATCATGTTTAGATACGGCTTCTTCTTTGAACTATAGAGTTTTAGCTGGCAACGACGGATGGCAAGGTGAATTTGGCTCACATATAATGTTCTCCGGAAATATTCCTGAGCCCATTTTGTGATTTCCAATACAGAAGCATGCCTGTATGTGATGCAGTGCCGTCTAAAGGCCCGAAGATCACGGGCACCCAGTATGGTTTTCCGGCCTTGACCCTTACGCACAGAGATTCTTCCAGATTCTCTGAATCTTTTGATATTATGCACTGTAGATGATATGTTCAAACTCTTTGCAATTTTACACTGTCGAACTCCTTTCTGATATTGCTCCACTATTTGTCGGCGCAGAATTAGGGGGATTGGTGATCCTCTTCCCATCTTTACTTCTGATAGCCGCTGCCACTCCAAGAGGCTCTTTTTATACCCAGTCATGTTAATGACCTATTGCCAGTTGACCTAATGAGTTGCAATTTGGTCCTCCAGCTGTTCCTTTTTTGTACCTTTAACTTTTCCAGCCTCTTATTGCCCCTGTCCCAACTTTTTTGAGATGTGTTGCTGTCATGAGATTTCAAATGAGCCAATATTTGGCATGAAATTTCAAAATGTCTCACTTTCGACATTTGATATGTTGTCTATGTTCTATTGTGAATACAATATCAGTTTTTGAGATTTGAAAATTGTTGCATTCCGTTTTTATTTACAATTTGTACTTTGTCCCAACATTTTTGGAATCGGGGTTGTAGAAATGAACATACTTTTCAGAAATTGGACATTTGTCTTGTAAATCATTTTCTGATTGAGCTTAGGAAATATTCTAATAATTTGAGAGACTGGATTTCTGATTTTCATGAGCCATAAGATTAAAAGCAAAAATGGCTTGAAATATTTCACTTTATATGTAATAAATTTAGAACATGAAATTTTACCTTTTTGATTTAAATTAAGAAAAAACTTTTTCATGATCTGAGATATTCATATAAATCTGATGAGATTCTAACTGTTTCAGAAACTTTAGAAGCTACAAAATATATAATGTGTGGTTGCATGAAGATAAAGCTCATCTTCGAGTGGTGAATGTATATATCACGAGTGAGGTGAACAAGTGATAGTTTTCAACATGAGAAGATAAACTTCATATCTTCACACCACCATGTAAATGTTCTTTATGTTATATAGGCATATCCACACAAAAAATGCATATTAATCAAAAGAACTTTGATTTTGATCTGGTTCGCCATTTTGACAATGCGCATCAAGTCAGTGGGAAAACATAAGGATGGATGTCATCGGAGTGAAATATCAATTATACATACAGGCCACTTTTTCCATGGAATAAAAACATGTATTCTATTCCCTTCTTGTGGGCTTATTGATAGCATGCGAAATCATATTGCTTATCCTACATGTATTACGCCACTCTCCCCAATGGAGACTGAGCGTGCAATATTGTTACAATATTGTAACAATGATTTTAAACTGCAACTAGTAGTGAATCTCGGGTCCAAGAGGACTTGAGTATTGGGGGAAAGTGGAGTTACCCCTTAATCACCATTGCTCCCAGGTCCACTCTGACCCAGAGTGGTAGCACCTGCCTGGGTTCCAGCTGTGGGTTAAATAGTACATCAATAAGGCACTGGCAGCAAGGCGCTTCTTGGTGCAATGTAGCAGATGAACCCAACAGGGTCAATGGCGCACCACCTGATGGCATGCAGAAGATCCACTCAAATGGCCAACGGATGGCATTGCTCAGCAATTCAGTTGTCACTGCTGGGCAACTTCCATACCCATCAGGTCTGTGGCACTTTTCTGCACCACTTGGCATCAGGTCTGGAGGTCCAGAGAGACAACATGATGGGGTCACAACATCATTTATCTTACCTTATTGTGCAAGGTGCTTCATTAGGAAAGGAAAATAAGTCTGGGGTGGGCCTCGCAGCCCATCTGTGTTTCTGCACATCTGAATGAAGCAGTTATCGTCACTCGCGATGGACAGCCAATGACTACGATTGCACGTTGTCAAGACAACACAGTGTCACACGTCATAGCTCATGCAAATATCCAATGACACAACTTTTCTGCTGTGCATGTTCAATCATTTCTTTGTCCACTGGGAAAGAGAGAAGACGAGGCTAATCCAGTGCTACTGTGAGAATTAACTATGCTATAATTAAAGCACTAAATAAATAAACTAAACTGAAAATGCGCTGAACACCTGAAAGGCTACCAAAAGTTAATTATATATTCTTCACATGTATTTACAAAAGATGAAAAAAAACATACCAATGGACATCGAAAAACTGGAAAAGAGACACGTTGGAGATGTAAAACTTCCACACTAGCAAGTAACTGTGACAGTTTGTAAGCAAACAAGGCCACGAGGTTTGCTTTGTTAAAAGCCGAAGATTGAGAGAATTTTGGCTGCCAGGTCACTCTGTTGTGTATAGTTGTCGATGTTGATTTTAAAAGTAACTAAGAAATTACACAGGTATAATAATAATAATAAAAATAATAATAAACATTTGGCTTGACTGGGGGCGGCACGGTGGTGTAGTGGTTAGCGCTGTCGCCTCACAGCAAGAAGGTCCTGGGTTCGAACCCCGGGTCCGGCGAGGGCCTTTCTGTGTGGAGTTTGCATGTTCTTCCCGTGTCCGCGTGGGTTTCCTCCGGGTGCTCCGGTTTCCCCCACAGTCCAAAGACATGCAGGTTAGGTTAACTGGTGACTCTAAATTGACCGTAGGTGTGAATGTGAGTGTGAATGGTTGTCTGTGTCTATGTGTCAGCCCTGTGATGACCTGGCGACTTGTCCAGGGTGTACCCCGCCTTTCGCCCGTAGTCAGCTGGGATAGGCTCCAGCTTGCCTGCGACCCTGTAGAAGGATAAAGCGGCTAGAGATAATGAGATGAGATGAGATTTGGCTTGACTGTGTTAGCATTGGCCTGTACTAGCATTGGTCTTTGCTAACACTACACTGGCTAGAAGGTAACTGGACTGCCGTGCTAACAGCACTGAGTCGCAGATGAGCTTGCATTGGCCTTCACTAATGCTACTGTTGAATGCTACACCAGCTAGAAGGTAACTGGACTGCCTTGCTCACACCACCAAGTCGCGGGTAAGCTCACGTTGGCCTTTGAGAATGTTGATATGAAGAGTGTGTATGTATAATTATTATAAATCCTGGGACCCAGGTTCGATTCCGACCCGAGGTCATTTCCCGATCCTTCCCCGTCTCTCTCTCCCACTCATTTCCTGTCTCTACACTGTCCTATCCAATAAAGGTGAAAAAAGCCCCAAAAATATCTTTAAAAAAAATCACAGTGCAGACACTTACAGATGTATGCACAGAAGAGTAACAAGGAGCAAACAGTGATGGAGCCAAAATGTGAGAAGAGAATCAGTCATAGAACAAGCGAGGGTCAGGTGAGTGGCAAACAACATTAAGTGGGAAAGACAAAGAGCATAAACGGGAAAGAGAGAAGCAAGAGTCAGAATAATGAGTCAGTCAGAAACAGCAAGGCTTGATATGAACTGATGAGAGCAGAATGATACTTTGCATTAGAGTAGTGTGAGAGAGGTTTATATAGGTGGGGGACTAATTAGAATGATGACAACTGAGTTCAATAGTCTGGAGACAGAGGGCACTGTGAATTTTGGGGAGTGTAGTCCATGGTGTCCATGTTTGTAGTTTGGACAGTTTCAGCAGGTTTACTGACAGAGGGCTCCCACTAGGAGCTATATTCTTTCTAGGGTGCCCCCAACCTCTGGGTGCAGGTTTGTCTGGATATCGAGCATGGAATTCTTGCTTGAGAAATGGCTCTAGGTTGTCTTTAGCTGGAATCCTCCCAATCTACCAGGTATTCACTCTGCCCTCTTCTACATCTAGAATGGAGGATCTTGTTTACCTGGTAGATGGGTTCACCCTCAATGTCAAAAGCTGGGTGCTCCTGGCTGGTTCATTCTCGGTGAGGGGGCCTGGGATAGCAGGCTTGAGATAGGACACATGGAATGTTGGTGACAGTCTGCTGTGAGGAGGGAGTTCTAGCTTGTATGAAACTTCGTTGATGCGGTCGAGCACTTTAAATGGCCCGATATATCGTGGCTGGAGTTTCTTGCAGGAGTTGGGTTCCCTGAGGTTTCTTGTGGCTATCCAAACTGTCACCTGGGTTGTATGATGGGGTATCTGCTCTGTGCTTATCTGCATATTTCTTGTACTTTGCACTGATCATTTCAATCTGTTGGTGAACCTCTTCCCATACTGCCTGGCTGTGCGAGAACTGGCTGGGAGTGTCGTCCCAGGGGAGCAGGGGCAGCTGGTAGCAGAGTATGCACTGGAACAGTGTTAGTTGGGTTGCAGAGTGCTTGAGGGAATTTTGTGCATACTCGGCCCATGGAAGAAAGCATGCCCAGTCCCCCTGGTTGCGCATGCAGAAGATCCACAAGAAACAGCCAATTTTTTTTTTTTTTTGGTTGGCTTTCTCAACTTGTCCATTAGACTGAGGGTGGTATCCAGATGGAAGGCTTACTGAAGCTCCTGGTCTTTCCATGAAGCCCCTCCAGAAACAAGAAATGAACTGAGAGCCCCGATCACTTACAATATCTTCAGGGAGACTATAGTAATGAAAAACCTGCTGGAATGGCCGCAGTGGAGATGTCAGGTAAGGGAATGCCGTTTGGGCCGCAGTGGAGATGTCAGGTAAGGGAATGATTTTTGAGAGCTTTGGAGAAGCGGTCGATGGTTACCATAATGGTGGTGTTACCTTGTGAGGGAGGAAAGTCGGTGATAATCTATGGCTATGTGGGACCAGGGTCTCTGAGGAACAGGGAGAGGGCAGAGTTTACCAGTGGATGGAGTTCTGGGTACTTTGGCTTGTGTGCAGACAGAGCATGAGGCGATGAACTGGTTGATCTCTGTGAGCATGTTCTCCCACTAATACTTGTTCCGAAGCAACTGATGGGTGCGTTGGCTGCACGGGTGTCCCATGGCGGGTGATGCATGAGCCCACGTGATGAGTTTACTTCCAAGAGGTTTGGGCACATATAATAGACCAGGTGGAAGACTGTCAGGAAGTTGTTGAGGTTGAGAATTCCTGATTTTTCTGTCTAGGTCCCAAGTGATGGACTGTAGAAAGCACTGAGATGGGAAGATGGGAGGGGCAGTGGAGTCCCGGTGAGTGGGAGCAAAGATTCGTGAGAGGGCATCAGCCTTAGTATTATTGGAGCCAGGGTGGAACGAAATGGTGAAATTAAACCTTGTGAAGAAAAAAGCCCATCTGGCCTGGCGAGGGTTTAACTGCTTGGCTTTCTTGAGATATTCTAGGTTCTTGTGGTCTGTTAGGATTACGAATGGGTGATTGGCACCTTGTAGCCAGTGTCACCATTCTTCAAGGGCCAGTTTTATCGCAAGTAGCTCCCGATTCCCCACATCATAATTCCTTTCTGCTGATGAGAGTTTCTTAGAAAAGAAGGCTACTGGATGAAGTTTCTGTTTCTCCCCGAAACGTTGCGATAGGACTGCCCCTACTCCCATGGTCAGAAGCATCTACCTCCAGGGTGAAGGGCTTGGAAGGATCAGGATGCTGTAAGATGGGAGCAGAGGTGAAGGCTTGTTTGAGACGACAAAATGCTGCTTCTGCTGAGAGGTTCCACTGAAGGTGTTTTGGTCCCTTCTTGAGTATTGTTGTCAAGGGAGCGGCAATTGAGCTGAACCCTCTAATAAACCGGTGATAGAAGTTTGCAAAACCCAGAAAACGTTGAAGGTCCTTAATGGACATGGGTGTGGGCCAAGATGTAACTGCAGAGACCTTGGATGAGTCCATACTCACTCACTCAGCACTGATGATGTATCCTAGGAAGGAGATACACTTCTGATGGAACTCGCATTTCTGTTTTGACATAGAGATGGTTCTAAAGCAGGTATTGGAAAACTGTTCTTATATGCTTTTGGTGACTTTCCTTGTCTGGAGAGTATATCAGGATGTCATCAATATACGCAATAGCATATCTGCCTGGCATGTCCCCGTAGCACGTCCTTGAGAGAATGGACCTCGGCAGGCACTGAAGAAAAGCCATACGGCATTACCTGTTATTCAAAATGGCTGGCAGTAGTGCTGAATGTGGTTTTCCACTCATTGCCCCTTTTAATCCTGATGAGGCTGTATGCACTATGTAAATTGAGCTTGGAGAAGAGCTTTGCTGATCTGAGTTGTTCCAGGGCTGCAGGAACAAGAGGAAGTGGATGAGGGTATTTCACTGATACCTGGTTCAATCCCCTGTAATCAATACATGGGCGTAGACCCCCACCTTGTTTCTCCACAAAGAAGAAGCCAGCCGAAGCTGGAGACTTAGAAGGACAGATGTAGCCCTGCTTGAAGGCCTCCTGAGTGTACTTCTCCATACCTGTTTGTTCCTTCTGAGAAGGAGGGTAGGTATGCCCACGAGGAGGTGACATGCAAGGCAGGAGGTCAATGGCACAGTCATAGGATCTGTGAGGTGGCATCCCACAGGCTTTTCCCTTGCTGAAAACCTCCTTGAGGCCCAGATAACATTCGGGAATGTTGTCCAGAGTGTCAGGTTGAGGACTCTCCACAGAGGTGGAGGCAAGAGTTATTTGAGGATGAGAAATGCAGCCTTGAAACCATGTGGGTGATCACTGTAGAATGTCTTTGTTTTGCCACGAGATCAAGGGGTCATGAAGCTGGAGCCAAGGATAGCCAAGGATGAGATCGTGACTTACGGTGGCGGTGACAGAGTGAGATGAGCTCAGAGTGGATGGCACCCACTTGGATGCATAGAGGAGCTGTGCGTAAGGTGACAAAACCATCTCCTGTTGGTCCTCCGTCGATGGTCCGAATGCTGAGTGGATTTTGAAGAGGGGTTGTTGGCAAGTTGAACTTCTGAATGACTGAGTTGCTGATAAAGTTCCCCTCTGCCCCTGAATCGATGAAAGCAGAGAGGATGTGGGTAGAAGAAGCCAACTTTAACAATACTGGAACCTTGAACGATTTGGAATTGAAGCGTCTTATTGGACTTATGTTGCATGGAGGATCCTCTGTAGGAGATGAACGGGAAGGACGGATGGGACAGTGATTGAGCTGATGTTCAGGGCTCCCGCAGTAGAAACAAAGCCCCTCCTTTCTTCTCCTAGCACATTCAGAGTGAGTTAACCGGGTGTGTGAGACGTCCATGGCAGAACTGTCCTCCAAGGCTGGATCCAGTTTTCCACACCCCTGTAGGGAGGGTCAATGAGCCAAGAGATTCCCAAGACGAATTGCGAGGTCAATGAGAGAATCCAGCGTTTAGTCGTTCATCTCGGCAGGTGAGTTCGCTCAGAGTCTCTGGGTGCAAACCTTGGTGAAATACAGCTTTCAGAGTGGGATCATTCCATCCACTAGCGGCCGCTAGCATTCTGAATTCCAGGGCATATTTGGCCATGCTTCTGGAGCCCTGCGATATGGTGAATCAACTTTCAGCTACTTCAATCCCTTCAGGTTTGTGGTCAAAACCCCTTTTAAACGGAGTGAGAGATTGCTCATAAGACTTAGTCGGCTCGCCGCCCTTACTCCAAATTGCACTGGCCTATCGGAGTGCTTTACCCATGAGAAAGGAAAGAAATTTAGCAATCTTGTGCTCGTCAGACATGCTAGGCATAGCAGCGAAGTGCATGGAGCATTGGAGAAGGAAGCCTTTACAGGCGAGAGGGTCTCCAGCGAATTTCTCCGGAGCTGGAAGTTGTACCGCTGGGCTCGGACATGACTCAGAATGCGTTAGGAGGGCCTGAGACATCACAGTTGCTAGTTGGGCCATTCTTGTGTTGAGGTCAGCTAGCATCTGCTAATGCTCTCCAAATAGGCATCCTTGGGCGTTGAGAGCAGTTTGCTTCGCCTCTTCCACTACATCCATGGAGGCGAAGCATCCTGTCACGGTGCAGGCACTTCCAGATGTATGCACAGAAGAGTAACAAGGAGCAAACAGTGACTGAGCCAAAACATGAGATGAGAATCAGAGTCATAGAACAAGCAAGGGTCGGGCGATCGGCAAACAACGTTAAGGGGGAAAAGACAAGGAGCGTAAACGGGAAAGAGAGAAGCAAGAGTCAGAATAATGAGAGTCAGTCAGAAACAAGGCTTGGTATGAACTGATGAGCGCAGAACGATACTTCACATTGGAGTACTGTGAGAGAGAGGTTTATATTGGCAGGGGGACTAATTAGGATGATGAGTGACAACTGAGTTCAATAGTCTGGAGACAGAGGGCACTGTGAGTTTTGGGGAGTGTAGTCCATGGTGTCCATGTTTATAGTTTGGACAGTTTCAGCAGGTTTACTGACATAATAATATTGGCTGGCTTTTTTCATGGTCTATCATATATATTCCATTCAGCTAGCATGATATTGAACTCGTCTTTGACTCGTTCAGTATCATGCTAGCTGAATGAAATATATATGATGGACCATACAAAGTCAGCCAATATTATTTAATTATTATACATACAGGACACTTTTTTGATGGAACAAAAACATGTATTCTGTTCCCTTCTAGCGAGTTTCATTCATTTGGCTTGATAGCATGCAATATTGTTAGCATATCATTTGTCCTATGTGTATTACATCACTTTGCCCAATAGAGATTGAGCATTGAATAATAGTTTACGATATTGCATGGCTGTCAAGACGATATCACATATCGGAGATATAAAACTTCTGTGCTAGCGAGCAACTGAGACAATTTGTAAACAAACATGGCTGCCAGGTTTGCTTTGATAAATACGGAAGATTTTGAGAGAATTTTGAAAGAGAAAAGTGTTGAACACCCAAAAGGAATATGTATGTATAAAAATAATATTGGCTGGCTTTTTTTTTTGGTAGTTTATCAGATGTATTCCATTCAGCTAGCTGAATGGAATATATCTGATATACTGCTCGATGCCAGACAAAATTATTTAAATATATTACTCAGATCTGCAATGTATTTTGTTTGAAAAATATGACTTTTTAAACATGAGAAGATAAACTTCATATCTACAAGCCAACATGTGATTTTTCTTTTTCTTATATAAACACTTTCACAAACAAAGTACACAAATTTATCAAAACACCAAAAAAGCAACAAGGCAAAGGATTTTGCAAGGGATTAGCGACAGGGTGCCAGGTAGCCCCGTTGTGTGTAGTTGTCGATGTTGATTTTAAAGTGATACTGACACGAACAGGTCTCCTTGGTGTCATTTTATAGATTTTAACACAAACTTTCAATTTTCAATGTAATCACAAGGTGTGGAGATGAAAACTCAACAAAATAAAACATTTACACCTCCCATCACAAAGCAATGCCTGGAATTCCCTTCCCTTCCACCGAGAATAGCCCAAACTGGAAATGACATAGATCGGGGAACCCCTACCAGTAAGTTGCACCAACAGAACATGAGCTGTGAGCTATGAGCTGTGTCTAAAATCACTCACTCATTCACTATTCCCTACTCACTATCTCGGGAGTTTTATACAGAGGACTATATAGTGAGCTCGTTGGTAAAATATAAAAAAAAAAACACTTTCGGACACTACTCTGCTGTGCCGTTATTTACATCTTTACTATCACACAATTAAAATGTGCCAGCTCAATCGGCTGGTGGGTTTTCAAAATAATAAATACATGTATTTTTGTGAGACATACATATACTGAGTGTATTTCCCATATTAATAAATACAAAGTACTTTGTGTCTGCTGCATCTTTCAGTTCTTTTAAATCAAGGCTGAATACTTTCTTCTTTGCCGCTGCCTATGAGTCCACTATATATTTGGACAGTACAACAAAATGGTGAACTCACTATATAGTCCACTATACAGTGAGTGATTTTGGACACAACGCATGTCTTGTATGATGGGGAGGAAGACAAGGAGGAGAGGGAGTATGTTGGGCTCAGGATGGAGCCCTACCAGTTTGAGCCATACCAGGACAATCACATTGATGACCACAATAAGGTGAGTGACTGCCACTCAGATCTCGGCAAGCTGACAAGTGGACATGGTGGAGGGATGATTGTAGCAGATTTTTATTTACATTAATAATTACCAATACCAGCTGTTGTTAGAATATTTGACTGACGTAGTTGTTAATATAATAGTAATTCCTGTCAATAAGTTATAACTCAGGCCAAGATAAAATAATTGCTTTTGTTCCAATTTGGCAATTGCCTACTGAATACTGACCTCCCAAAAGCACAGTGTGGAGAGATATGTTGCTTAGTGTGTCAGGTGGATGAAGTATTCTGTCAGGAATGGGTGGGAGACAGATCTAAGTGCAAAAGAGTGTTTATTATTAAGAAAAGAAAAAACAGCAAACAATCCAAACTGGCAAGCATAAATCTAGAAAAGGTGAAACAGGCAATAGATCGAACAAGGCACAGACCATACAAAGAAGGCTAGACAGGAAACAAACACAAGAAACAGGAAATCAAGGATCAGAAACCAAGAAAAGCAAACAGGAACTAAGTCTCGGTAATGTTAGCAATGCAATACTTCATGATCTGCGAGTGTTTTCTAGGTCCTTATATAGGTGCATTGATTGTGCCTTAATCCTGTGCAGGTACGAGTCGTTTACGGTGTGCTTGTGAAAGTCAGTCTGATGTGCACCTTATGGTGTGTAGGTGTGACGTAGTGTAGACAACTGTAGTGGAAAGTAGTCACTAAACTGCAGCCAGTGTACCAGAACAGTGTAGTGTAGATCTACTTATTTTATTACCTGAAAACTAAAATATTTTCCCAGCTACCTAAAAGTACCTACCCACTGTTAAAGCCTCCATTTCTCATCGTTTTCAAGCATTTTCAACACTCTGGAGTAAATTAAGAGGTCATCGATGTAGGTGATAAACCTCCCCAGCATGTCCTTGAGCATGTCATTGATGAGGCACTGAGAGCGCAAGAAAGGCCATAAGGCATGATGAAATATTTGAAGTGGCCAGTTGTGCTACTGAAGGCAGTCTTCTACTCATCACTCTCACAAATCCTGACCAGGTTGTAGGTGCTGCGCAGGTCTAATTTGGAGAATATCTTGGCAGATCTGAGTTGTTCTAGTGCTGAAGCGACCAGTGGGTGTGGATAAGGATATTTCACTGTGATCTGGTTCAGGCCCCGATAGTCTGTGCATGGCCAGAGACCTCCTCCTTTCTTCTCAACAAAGAAGAACCCCGCTGAGGCTGGAGATGTACAATGTCTGATATACCCTTGCTGCAGGGCTTCTTGAACCTACTCTTTCATGGCCGCTTGTTCTGTTAAGGATGAAGAATAGATGTGATTTCAAGGAGGAATAGTACCTGGGAGGAGGTCAATAGCACAGTCATAGGGTCGGTGAGGAGGCAGACCACAGGCCCTCCCCTTGCTGAATACCTCCTTCAGGCCGAGGTAGCAAGCAGGGACGTTGTCTAGGGAGTCAGGCTGAGGGCTCTACACAGAGGTAGATGAGATGGTGAGTTGAAGTTTCATGCAGTTCTGGAGACAAAGGAGACCACTGGAAAATGTCATGCTGTTGCCAGGAAATCAATGGATCATGAAGTTGGAGCCATGGGGTAACCCAATATTAAATCAGAATGTGAGGTGGGAGTGATGAGAAGAGAAATGTGTTCAGAATGAATCTCTTGTGCTTGAATCTTGAGGGGTGTTGTGCTTGTTGAGACCAATCCCTCTCCTATGTGTTTCCCGTCAATGGCCTTGAGTCTGATCAGTCTCAAAAGTGCATGAGTAGTCAGATGGAACTTCTGAACAATTGTGCTATTTATGAAGTTTCCCTCTGTGGCAGCAGGGGCGTGGTCAAGCGTTGGTTTATGACGGGAGGGCAGAGTCAGGGAAGGTAAGTGGCAGAATCACTGCACCTGATGTCAGTTAATGTGTGTTTGGTGTGTCTTCCCCAGTGACCACACACTATATAAGGAGAGAGATGGCAGAGGAAGGGAGCTCTCTCTCCCCAGCCAGATGCCTTGTGTGTGTGCGTGTGTGTGTGGCTGGGAGAGTGGAAAATAAGAGTTTTGTTGAACTCAGTTCTGGCCTGCTGTCCTTCTGTGCTCCACCCACCCGTCAGAAGTGTTACAGTGGTGCTGAAACCCGGGATCGGAGCATAGAGAAGAACAGCCCCATGGAGTCCTCCCTCTTTGTGGACCTGGTCCACACCCTCACCACGGCCCAGCAGAGCCAGCACCAGGCACTAATCGCCCTCCGGAAGGAGCAGGAGCAAAGGTTCGATGCCCTGGTGCTGGCGCAGCAGGAAGATAGTCAGGCATTCCGGCACCTCCTTGCGTCAGCGGGGTCCACCACCTCCACTGCTGCGGGCCCTCCCCACCACACCCTAATGAAGATGGGCCCGCACGAAGACCCCGAGGCCTTCCTCATGCTCTTTGAGCAGGCAGCAGAGGCCTCGGGCTGGCCGGTGGAACAGAGCACGGCGTGCCTCCTCCTCCTGCTAACAGGTGAGGCACAGCTGGCCACGCTACAGCTCCCCGCCGACAGCCGGCTGGTCTACGCGGACCTCGGCCGGGCCATCCTCCAGCGTGTGGGGCACACCACCGCACAACATCGACGGCGCTTCCGCACTCTGTGCCTGGAGGAAGTCGGCCGGCCGTTCGCGTTTGGCCAGCAACTCCGGGACGCCTGCTGGCGGTGGCTGAGGGCTGACAACTGCGACGCCAAGGGTATCGTCAATCTGGTGGTACTGGAACAGTTCATCGCCCAACTACCCAAAGGGACCACGGAGTGGGTCCAGTGCCATCGCCCGGCATCGCTGGATCAGGCCATCGAGCTGGTGGAGGACCATTTGGCGGCTGTTCCGACGGCAGGACAGCAGATCTCCTCTTCTCCTCTCTCTCTCCCTCTCTCCCCCTCCCCTTCTGTGTCTCGTCCTTGCCCCGTTCCCCCACCGCAGAGGCGGGGGCCAGCTCCACCCCAGCCGGCCCGCCGCATCCGCGGTGCCCTCCCATTTCCTGCTTCCGTGTCTGTCTCTTCCCCCCCTCAGGTGAGTGAGCCCCAGAGTACCAGTGCAGAGAGAAAGCCCAGGCCGGTTTGCTTGCGCTGCGGGGAGCCGGGGCACCTCCAGCAGCAGTGCTCGGCAATGGAGGTGGGCGCGGTGGTCCAGATCCCCAACGCACCAGGAGCCACCCTCGATTGTGCCGGAGTGTATCGTATACCGGTGAGTGTCCAAGGGGATACATATCAGGCGTTGGTGGACTCTGGCTGTAATCAGACCTCAATCCACCAAAACCTGGTGCAAAATGAGGCATTGGGGGGAGCACAATTGGTGAAGGTGTTGTGTGTGCACAGGGATGTTCACAACTACCCTTTAGTGTCGGTCCACATTCTTTTTTGAGGGGAAAAATTTAGTGTAAAGGCGGTGGTTAATCCTCGCCTTACCCACTTAATAATTTTGGGGACTGATTGGCCGGGATTTCAGGAGTTAACGAGGCATTTAGTGAAGAGTGGGTCTTGCCGTAGTTCAGCAGGGGGAGGTCCCGGTGTGGCATTGGTGGGAGCAGCTGTCACAGAGCCGTCTACGTCATCATCGCGTCAGAGCAAGGAGCCACAGGCTCCTCCTCCCTCTCTCGGGGAATCCCTTGTGGATTTCCCATTAGAGCAGTCATAAGATGAGACTCTGCAGCATGTGTTTGACCAAGTGAGAGTAATCGATGGTCAAACGCTCCAGCCAAATGCCACCCTGTCCTTCCCCTATTTCTCCATTATGAGAGAGAGATTATACTAAGTGACGCAGGACACTCAGACTAAGGAGCCGATTCCAAAGAGCCGCCGGGAATTGGTATTCCAGGCAGCTCATTTTAATCCCATGGCTGGACACTTGGGGCAGGATAAGACACAAGCCCGAATAATGGCCCGGTTCTATTTGCCAAGGATTCACGGCGATGTCCGTAGGTGGTGTACGGCATGCCACGAATGCCAGTTAGTAAATCCAGTGGCCATTCCAAAAGCACCTTTGCGCCCTCTACCATTAATCGAGACCCCGTTCGAAAGAATTGGATGGATCTCATCGGACCATTAGATCGGTCAACACTAGGGTATCGCTTTATTTTAGTTCTGGTGGACTATGCAACGCGATACCCGGAAGCAGTGCCTCTTCGCAATATCTCAGCACACAGTATTGCGGAGGTGCTCTTCCGCGTCATCTCCTGAGTCGGAATCCCCAAAGAGATTCTGACTGATCAAGGCACCTCGTTTATGTCACGCACACTGAGCAAACTATATGGGTTATTGGGAATTAAACCGATCCGCACCAGCATTTATCACCCACAAAGGGATGGTTTAGTCAAACGGTTCAATCGCACACTCAAGAATATAATTAAAAAATTTGTTTGCGAGGATGCACGCAGTTGGGTTAAATGGCTCGAACCCCTGTTATTTGCAGTGTGAGAGGTCCCACGAGCCTCCACGGGGTTCTCCCTGTTCGAATTATTATATGGGCGTAAGCCACGCAGCATCCTAGATGTACTGCGAGAAAATTGGGAGGAGGGTCCTTCCCCCAGCAAAAATGAAATTCAATACATTATTGACCTGCGCGCAAAACTCCACACACTTAACCCAGGAGAATTTGCGGCAGGCCCAAGAATGGCAAACCCGCCTGTATGACAGGGGTACATGCCTTAGGGAGTTCGCACCGGGAAATAAAGTACTTGTACTGTTGCCCACATTGAGCTCCAAATTGATCAGCAAGTGGCAAGGACCCTTTGAGGTCACACGGCGAGTCGGGGATGTTGACTATGAGGTGAGGTGAATGGACGGGTGGGGCGTTACAGATTTACCACCTTAATCTGCTCAAACTCTGGAACAAGGAGGTCCCCGTGGCGTTGGTGTCGGTGGTTCTGGAGAAGGCGGAGCTGGGGCCAGAGGTTCAAAAGGGAATATTGACATCGCGTACCTCTCCGGTCCCCTGTGGAGACCACCTATCCCCGACCCAACTCACGGAGGTTGCCCAGTTGCAGACCGAATTTTCGGACGTGTTCTTGCCCCTGCCCGGCTGCACTGACCTCATAGAACACCACATCGAGATGCCCCCGGGGTGGTAGTGCGCAGCCACCCTTACAGGCTACCTGAACACAAGAAAAAAGTTGTTCGGGAAGAACTTGAGGCCATGCACGAAATGGGCATCGTCGAGGAGTCCCACAGTGACTGGAGCAGCCCGGTGGTCTTGGTTCCCAAGGCTGACGGGTCAGTCCGGTTCTGTGTGGACTATAGAAAAGTGAATGCGGTGTCTAAATTCGATGCATACCCAATGCCTCATATTGACGAGTTGCTGGATCGACTAGGCATGGCTCGCTTTTACTCGACACTGGATTTAACAAAGGGTTCTTGGCAGATCCCCTTGACTCCACTATCCCGAGAAAAAAATGGCCTTTTCCACACCATTTGGCTTACACCAATTTGTTACACTTCCTTTTGGGCTGTTTGGGGTGCCTGCTACGTTCCAGTGGCTTATGGACAGGGTCCTCCGCCCCCACACCACCTATGCGGCCACGTACTTAGATGATATCATACTCTATAGTAATGACTGGCCGCGGCATTTAGAACACCTAAGGGCCGTTCTTAGGTCGCTGAGGCGAGCGGGTCTCGAAGAAGTGTGCGATTGGGCAGGTGGAAGTATGGTATCTGGGCTTCCATTTGGGCAATAGGCAGGTGTGTCCCCAAATTAACAAGACAGCAGCGATTGCGGCCTGCCCGAGGCCCAAGACCAAAAAGGGGGTGAGACAGTTTCTGGGGCTGGCTGGCTACTATCGGAGGTTTATACCTAATTATTCGGACGTCACCAGCCCGCTGACTGATCTCACTAAAAAGGGGGCACCAGATCCGGTCCAGTAGATGGAGCAATGCCAGCGGGCTTTTTCTGAGGTGAAGGCTGCACTGTGTGGGGGGCCACTGTTACACTCCCCTGACTTTTCTCTCCCCTTTATGCTGCAGACAGACGTGTCGGACAGAAGGCTGGGGGCTGTTTTGTCCCAGGAGGTGGAGGGGGAGGATCATCCAGTGCTGTATATCAGCAGAAAGCTGTCGGTGTGTGAGGGGTGCTACAGCGCCATCGAGAAAGAGTGCCTAGCCATCAAGTGGGCAGTCCTCGCCCTCCGCTACTACCTGCTGGGACGCCCTTTCACCCTCTGTTCGGACCACGCGCCCCTCCAGTGGCTCCACTGCATGAAGGATGCCAATGCGCAGATCACCCGTTTGTATCTGGCACTCCAGCCCTTTAACTTCAAGGTGATCTACAGGCCGGGGGCGCAGATGGTCGTGGCGGACTTCCTCTCCCGTCAAGGGCGGGGGGGGGGGGGGGGGGGAGTCGGCTGCAGGCCGGACAGTCGCCCGGCCTGAGTCGGGCGGTGGGGGTATGTGGCAGCGGGGGTGTGGTCAAACGTCGGTTTGTGACCAGAGGGCGGAGTCAGGGAAGGTAAGTGGCAGAATCACTGCACCTGATGTCAGTTAACGTGTGTTTGTGTGTCTTCCCCAGTGACCGCGCCCTATATAAGGAGAGAGAGGGCAGAGGAAGGGAGCTCTCTCTCCCCAGCCAGATGCCTTGTGTGTGTGCGCATGTGTGTGTGGCTGGGAGAGTGGAAAATAAGTACACTGAAAAGTGGAAAATAAAAGAGTTTTGTTGAACTCAGTTCGGGTCTGCCGTCCTTCTGTACTACACCCACCTGTCAGAAGTGTTACACCCTCTGTCCCTGAGTCTATGAAAGCAGACAGCACATGGGTTGAGTCTGGCAGTTTTAACAACACTGCAAGTGTGCTGCAAACTGCAGCTGTAGCCAAATCGTGAGGCAGAAATCGTAATCAGGAAACAGGTGGCGGTCGATTGATCAGTAAACAGGGTAATGCAGGAGAGATGAGGAAACGAGGTCGAAAAGTAACGAGAACTGTAGTCTTTATCAGGAAATCAATCAGGAAAATGAACGGCTCAGTCAGGTACAGGACAGAACAATACTTCGCAAGGTATGTTTTTGACTGCTGAGCTTATATAGGGAAGGTGATTGTGGGATAATTGGAGACAGGTGATGTAGTTAATACTCTGGTGACGGGGGGGCTGTGAATTTTGGAAAGCGTAGTCCAGAGCGGCCATGTTTGGAGGCTGCTTCAAACTCCAGTTTTCCATGCTGTTACTGACAATTACAGTTTTCAAATAGAGCTATTCACTGTATCTTTATTATTTCAAGGCTGATGGTCTCAAATGTATTAAGAAGGCAAGAAGTTCTACTCTCTTAACTTTTGACAAGCCACACCTGTTAAATGAAAAACATTCCAGGTGACTACTTTATGAAGCTGGTTAAGATGATGCCAAGTGTGCAAAGCTGTCAAGTTAAACTGTGGCTAAACTGAAGAACCTAAAATATGAAACTTTTTTTTAACACTTGGTTTAGCACATAATTCCATAGATTTTTTTTTCATACTTATGATGTTCTTCAAAGTAGAAAATAATTAAAATAGGAAAAGGCCTATGAATGAGTAGGTGTGTCCCAACTTCAAACTGATACTGTAAGTCAAGTTTATTCCAACTAAATTTAATATCTGATGAACTGTGTCGAAAGAGTTTGAAAGTGTTTGTAAAAATTCTCTGCAAATGCAAAGAATGGCTAACTTCCTGTCAGGTGGAGCTAATAAAAGCCAAAGGGAAATATGCTTAAAATGGTGATAATGTCCACACCAAAAATCATGAATTTCAGGTGAACTTTGCGGCAACTACAGAGAGAAACTCATTCAGGAATGTTAGGGGGTGCTCTAGAGTCCACTGCCCACACCCAAAGGCAAAAATGACAAAACATGAATATAATTTTGCCAAACTCTGATTAACAAATTTCCTGTTTTTGTGCATTCCAAAGGTGTCATGTAATGTAATTTCAAATATGCATTTTCAAACTAGGGGATGTGATGAAGCTGAAGCTGATGAAGCACACCTTTGCTGCATTACAATACCAAATTAAAAGTTTTCCTAAAACAACTCCATGTGCCATATACCTTCTGGTAAACCCTCCAAAATTACATATAAACCATACCTCAACCAACAGTATAACTAATTTAGTCTCGGCAACATTATAACTGTGATTCATAATTGCCACATTGGTGTAATCAGGATTGGGCCATTAGTAACCATACATGATATGAGGCTGGTCAAGCCAAGCACCACCAAGTTATGTCCACTTCCTCTTTTGGTATGGCACCTCATGCAAATCAATTTCCCATCATGTCTTTATTTGAGTTAGCCACTATTCCTTCGCAACTTATATGTCTGCGGTTTATTCCAACCAAATTTCAAGGAAATCCGGTTAACTCTATAGGAGGAGTTCAAAAGGATTTCTCTAAAAATGTGAAAAATGCAGAAAATCCAAAATGGCTGATTTCCTGTTGGGCAGAGTTACTCAAACCAATGTTAAAAATTTCCAAAATGATGACTCAAACTCTTGCCAAATATCATGAATTTCAAAGCAACTGTGTCCTGACGATGAAGTCCCTTGCGCCTGGGTTTAGTGTTGTGTCTAATCAAGTCAATTTATTTGTATAACTCTTCACAATAGACATTGTTGCAAAGCAGCTTGACAGAAAAATAAGATTTTAAACATATGAACTACAATTTATTTATCCCAAATGCAAATCAATTGCCTGCCATTATGTCTTCATTTGAAGTATCCACGATGCCATCACAATTCATCTTCACATATGTCTGGAGTTAATATCAACCAAATTTCAACAAAATCTGATGAAATCTGTAAAAGGAGTTCTAAAGAGTTTGTAATAACTCAGTAAACAATGCAAAAATTAAAGAATGGCCGACTTCCTATTTGACAGAGCAAATACAATCCAATAGGAAATATGCATGACACAGGGATGACAATGTCACCACCCCAAATTGTGAGTACTGGACAAACTTTGTGGCACATACAGAGATAAATTCATTCAGAAATGTTAGGGGTCACTATGAAGTCCACTGGCCACACCAAAGGTAAATGACCAAATACTAATAAAGTTTTCCAATACTTTGATGAGCGCACCAAATTTCATGAGTTCTCATGCATTCCAAAGACATTAAATATGCATTTAAAACAGAGGGGGTGCTATGGAGCCAATGAGGTATCCCTCTCCTGAATTACAATATAAATCAAGATATGTGCTAAGACAAAAGTATATGTAATGTTTCATGAGTTTTCAGCCAGAGTAAGCTCCTCAAAACACTGTGTGAATGTTTAAAAATCAAGCATTCCACCCAACATGGCCAACTTCCTGTCGGGTGTAGTCACATATAACCAAGTGAACTTTGTCTGATGTAACGAAAGCAATGACCATACCAAATTTTTGTGTCTCTGAGCATCTTCATCCCGACTGCTGCCTGGACCATGCCCAAGCATGTGCCAAAATTCAATAATTTTCAAGCATGGCAAATGCCTCAAAAATGAGTGAAAGGGCTTTCATGAACTAATGCACATGTCAAGTACAAAGTTAAAGGGAATAGATTCCCCCATGCCCCCCTACCTCAGGCCAGGGCTCTACAGCCCGCACGTTTCACTCGCATTTGCGAGCGAATTTTTCGGCATGCGAACGACAAAAAAAACCGCGCATTCGTGCGAGGGCTTCTTGCGGCCGACAATTTAGGAAAGCACTGAGCACAGACGCGATGAGTTTAACATTCTAAAATGTATCAAACGTTAAACTGCAAAGTATGTAAATCCAGCGCTGGATAGCCTACCTAATATAGTGTAACGAGTAACGGCCTGTATTGTTGTAAGTGTGCGTGTTCTGCCTGCGCCTTGCTCCCTGTCTGTAGTTGCGTGCATTGCCTCTGTCTTGCACCTGCGGTGGTTCCCATGGTAGCCGGGGGGAGAGTGAAAAAGGTAAATTTTTTTTGCCGTTCTGCCACATCTTTCTGTGATTGCCCCTCTTTCCCACTGTTGTATGTTGTGGGTGTGGCATTAGGTGGGAAAAGTGCTTTTTAGGGATTCATCAGATCATTCAACTGAGAGATAACTGAGAGCTGGTTCAGACCGAGCTGAGATGCAGAGAATAATGGCGTTTTTTAAAAGCAATGATGGTGGAAACAAGAATAAAAGAACGGACGAGGAAGAAAGTGTAGTGAAGAAAGCTAGAACGATGGGAGAAGGTACGGGAAAATTATATAATGAGATGGAAAGCACACACCCCAGTGCAAACATTTAGATGGGAATATACAACACAGCAGAAAAACAAATAATATACAGTATATACAAATGGTGCATGTCACAACACAGCAGAAAAACAAAGAATATATATACAACTGGGCGTGTTGAGTTGCAGATGTTAATTGCACATTAGTTATAGAAACTCAGTTCAGCTACAAAACTCAGGATATTGCACTGTATTTGGTATTGCATTGTATTGGGTATGGATGTAAAAGTGTAGAAATCTCATCTCATTATCTCTAGCCGCTTTATCCTTCTACAGGGTCGCAGGCAAGCTGGAGCCTATCCCAGCTGACTACGGGCGAAAGGCGGGGTACACCCTGGACAAGTCGCCAGGTCATCACAGGGCTGACACATAGACACAGACAACCATTCACACTCACATTCACACCTACAGTCAATTTAGAGTCACCAGTTAACCTAACCTGCATGTCTTTGGACTGTGGGGGAAACCGGAGCACCCGGAGGAAACCCACGCGGACACGGGGAGAACATGCAAACTCCGCACAGAAAGGCCCTCGCCGGCCACGGGGCTCGAACCCGGACCTTCTTGCTGTGAGGCGACAGCGCTAACCACTACACCACCGTGCCACCAAGTGTAGAAATATAAATATAAAATATACAAAAGCTATAAAAACTAAAAAGTTGCTCTGTGAGGTTGCACTGTAATAAGTATTGCACTGTATCAGGTAAGTGTGAGAATATTGTCCTTTTAGGTCCTTGTTGGTGCATTGTTGCACCTGCCAGAAGTGGCATCAGTCAGTGCATGTAATTAGCCTTTTTCACATTACGTCACTTGCAGAAGAACCTCACATCCGTTTTCAGCCTTTTGAATGGAAGAGGAGGCGGCATGCTAATCTGCTGGCTAACAAGTAGCAACCATAGAAAGTCAGTAAACTTCCTTTCCAAAACAAGGCAGATAGGTGACTGGAATGGTCGCTAACAATACGTAATGATAAACAACAATGCACAATATTATTATCAGTCTTATCTGTGAATGATACAGTTTTGTTAACATATGTTGCCGCCGTATACCTCTTCTTCCATTCAAAAGGCTGAAAATGGATATGAGTTCCCCTGCAAGTGACGTAATGTGAAAAAGGCTAATTGTTCAAGGTGGTTATGGCCTGTGGGGAAAAAAACTGTTTTTGAGTCTGTTGGTCCTTGCTTTGATGCACCTGTACCACCTGCCTGAGGGCAGCAAGTCAAAGAACTCAGAGCCAGGGTGGGAGCTGTCCTTGATGATGTTGTTAGCTCTGCTGAGCTCTGCTCTCTGTTTAGCTACTGTTTGTTCATTCATTCAGTTGTTCGTTATTCATTTGTTTGTTCATTCATTCATTCGTTCATTCATTCATTCTCAATTGAATTTTGTGTTTTGTGTGTTGGTGTGTCTAAGGTTTGCGCTGCAATAAACCTTTAAAATGAAAACCTACTTGTGCTTGTGCCCCCATTTTTTTTCCCTGTGCTCCTAAAATTTTTAACTTAGGAGCACGTGTGCTCCTGAAAAAAAAAGTTAGTGTAGAGCCCTGCCTCAGGCTTAGGGTAGGGAGGGCTGATGTCAACCTACCCCTGCCCCCTCCCCTCCCCTCCCCTCCCATCTTGTACTTCTAATTAGGAGACCAGGAAGTAACCCTGGAATAACCTGCCTAGCCCACAAACTAGAATCAGGGTGCCCACTCTGACAGGTTAAAGGCAAGCAAAACCCAAAAAATAAACTCCTTTACACTGACAGATATCCACACAAGACATGTTTGAGTGTTCAATTGTTTGCACCTGTATACTGTGTACAGATTTTATTTTCAAAGAAAAACAATGTCCCTGCGCATTGCAATCTCACTCTCTCCAAGATTCAAATATTGCACTCTGAGTACATATCACACAAGAGGATCTGAGATTGTGATGTCACTTACACGCCACATGATTTTCTGTGGCTGAGCTCTAGTGGATATATATTGCTTCTAAATTGTTGTCAACAACCCTAAAAAAGCCCGAGTGTCAAGAATTTGGCTGTAAAAAATAAGCCCAATCACTGAAGCAGTGAACACACAGCCTTTGGGAGCCTTTTGCTGCCTATAAATGCTACATCACTGGCTGCTCACAGTGGTTTTTTATTTTTATTTTTTTTTTTAATTGACGTTTTCCTTGTATATTTATGTAACATGCTTTTATTTGTTTTTATTTGCTGAGAAAAGTTATCTTTTTAGAGGGAAAGAATCACTTTGCTATGAAAATGACTATTGTTTACATGGTTATGTGTCAGTACTACGTATGCATTATCTAACCAAGTGAGATTTATGCTTCATAAAAGTGAAGTCTGTTAATTCGCGTATTTTGTTGCCAGTAAAAATCACATGGTTACAGAAAATTTCTGATTAGATTTTTAGAATTGAAAGCCTTTATTTGTCACGTACATTACAGCACAGTGAAATTCTTTCTCTGCATTTCACCCATCTGAAGCAGTGAACACATGCGCGTGCGCGCACACAGAGAGCACACACAAGCAGGCAAGCACAGGGGTGCCCAGGGATTGATTTTTTAAAAATTATTTAAAGAATTAGAAGCCTTTATTCGGGGACGGCATGGTGGTGTAGTGGTTAGCACTGTCACCTCACAGCAAGAAGGTCCTGGGTTCGAGCCCAACGGCCGGTGAGGGCCTTTCTGTGTGGAGTTTGCATGTTCTCCCCGTGTCCGAGTGGGTTTCCTCCGGGTGCTCCGGTTTCCCCCACAGTCCAAAGACATGCAGGTTACGTTAACTGGTAACTCTAAATTGACCATAGGTGTGAATGGTTGTTTGTCTCTGTGTTAGCCCTGCGATGACCCTGCCTTTTGCCCATAGTTAACTGGGATAGGCTCCAGCTTGCCTGCAACCCTGTAGGACAGGATAAGCAGCTACAGATGATGGATGGATGGATGGATGGAAGCCTTTATTTGATGGCACTGTGCTACTAAGGGAAACTGAGTACTAGCATGCTGGTTACGTCACGAACGGATATCCGGTTTCAATGCAAATGGCTTCAGCTAGGTAAGCCTATTTTTAGCAATATCCTAGCTTTTAAAATTGATGTAATAAAGGTTTTATTTTTAATTAAATATGCAGGGGGCATATCTGGGCACTTACTATGAACAGCAAACATCATTTATTTCTGGGTTCTGTTTGACTTGAATTGAGCCACAAAGTGACATGACAAGGTATTATTGATGTGATGTGCAAATGAACAACAGAAAACTGATCGCACACAAATGTCACAGTTACGTTTTTTATTTATTTTTTATGCTGCCACCTTCAAAATTACATTACAGGCATTTAGCAGATGCTCTTACCCAGAGAGATGTATGGCAAGTGCAAAAGTGAGGTACAAGAAGTGCTGAGCTTCTAGATGAGAAAGTTCTAGTGCCAAACGAACAAGTGACAGAATAACACTTAGTGTAATATTCTGTTGAAGTAACGACAATCAATAGCCAAGAAAAACAAGCCAGCCATACAACCATCTCATCTCATCTCATTATTTCTAGCCACTTTATCCTGTTCTACAGGGTCGGATGCAAGCTGGAGCCTATCCCAGCTGACTACGGGCAAAAGGCGGTGTACACCCTGGACAAGTCACCAGGTCATCACAGGGCTGACACACAGACACAGACAACCATTCACACTCACGGTGAATTTAGAGTCACCAGTTAACCTAACCTGCATGTCTTTGGACTGTGGGGGAAACCAGAGCACCCGGAGGAAACCCACTTGGACACGGGGAGAACATGCAAACTCCACACAGAAAGGCCCTCGCCGGCCACGGGGCTCGAACCTGGACCTTCTTGCTGTGAGGCGACAGCGCTAACCACTACACCACCGTGCCGCCCCAGGTACAACCATATAAAGAAAAATAAAACTCCGATGGCCAACACTAAGTCATCATGACCAGGCTAGATAGTACACAGCCTGGGTTGGTCAAGACAATTCAGACAGCAATGTGATGGCACAGTGGGCAGCAGCCTGAAGAGCTGGGTCTTCAGTCCTGTCTTGATGGGACTGAAGAGAAAATGACCATGTCTAAATCCGCCACTGTTTCTGAAACTTCTGTAAATCGGTTTCATTTATGCAAACATTTAAACGCAGCTTTATTAAAAGATTGATAAAAGAGGTCTCTTGCTTGCACTCCAGCACAGTAGATGGCGGTAAAAGCACTTGTCATCGGTTCACGAGACGCTAGATAAACCAAGGAAGAAGAAGAACTAGAACCCTATTGTAAATTTGGAAACTAAGGAGATTGCAAAATCCAGAGGTTTTTATCAGAATGTACAGCAGTATTTAGAAGTAATGTATGATGATACGACACAGATATATATACAGATGCTTCTAAAGACGAAACTGGTAAGACAGGAGCAGCAGTATTCATCCCCAGCTACAATATAAGTATTGGGAAAAGGACGTCAGATCACTTGTCAATTTTTTCAGCAGAAATGATGGCTATTATACTGGCCCTGCAGTGGGTGGAGGAGGTGAAGCCTAGTAAGGCAGTTATTTGTTCAGATTCTATGTCTTCCTTAAATAGTATCCAGAGTGGAAAATCTACATGCTGACAAGACCTCTTAGATGAAATTAACCACCTCATATTTAAGATAGATAAATCAATCAATCAATCAATCAATCAAATTTTATTTATATAGCCCTTTACAATAACCAAAAGGTACCCAAAGTGCTTTACATCAAAGCCATAAAACAGAACACCAAAACACAGGTTTTAACTGTGGAAGGTGCCACCGTGCTGCAGATTACCAAAAGCCTTTCAGAAGTACATGAAATAAAACAGACGAAACAACAACATATTGATATATCAACATCTCATCTCATTATCTGTAGCCGCTTTATCCTGTTCTACAGGGTCACAGGCAAGCCGGAGCCTATCCCAGCTGACTACGGGTGAAAGGCGGGGTACACCCTGGACAAGTCACCAGGTCATCACAGGGCTGACACATAGACACAGACAACCATTCACACTCACGGTCAATTTAGAGTCACCAGTTAACCTAACCTGCATGTCTTTGGACTGTGGGGGAAACCGGAGCACCCGGAGGAAACCCACGCAGACACGGGGAGAACATGCAAACTCCGCACAGAAAGGCCCTCGCCGGCCACGGGGCTCGAACCCAACCTTCTTGCTGTGAGGCGACAGCGCTAACCACTACACCACCGTGCCGCCCATACATCAACATAAAACTTTTATTCAGTTCACATGGGTTCCAGCTCATAAGGGGGTTGAGGGTAACGAGAGAGTGGATAAAATGGCCAAAGAGGCCATCAAGGCAAATGAGGTTGAGTTAGAAGTCCCATTAAGCAAGGCAGAAATTAAAGTAATACTTAAAGACAACATCAACAAAATGTGGCAGGAGAAATGGAATACAGAGGAGAAAGGAAGGCAGCTATATAATTTACAAAAGGAGGTGGTGTTTAGAAGGGGTGGTGAACTGAAACGACAGGAGGAGGTTTGGTTGACTAGGCTGAGGATAGGGCACACAAGTCTAAATAGTGGGTTGTATACTATAGGGAAACATCAGTCTGGGGCCTGTGCATACTGTGGAGAAATAGAAAAGGTTGAGCATGTTCTTATACACTGTACACAGTGTTCCAGTGAAAGAGAGAAGATGGGGAGGGCATTGAGAAAACCTGTAACTATAGATAACTTATTAAGTCAGCCATTCACACAATCAGCAGTAACAGCTCTAACACAGTATTTAAAGGACACTCAACTAGCAAACAGAATTTAGTTTAGTTTTTGTTTTTTAAATCAGTCTGCAATTTAAAGGTGGGGTACGAGATTTTGGAATAACGGTTCCCGCAAGCCATATTTTGAAAAGAAACAAGTCCGCCCTCGCCATGCTCCCACCCCCCGCGTCTCGTTAAGTTAGAGTGTAGAGAGCTTGGAAAAATAGCTCAAACTTTCTCATTTAAACTGTGTTTTCAGCCCCAATTTTCACTCCACACACATAATTTTCTCAAAAGTAGTAGCCACACTTGTCCTGATTCACACAATGTGTCTACCTACACGATAGGACTTGCAGTTTTTGAATGAGAAGCCTGAAAGTGAGGAGAGCACAGGCGCGCAGCCCCATAGACTGCCATTGTAAACTTGGCAGAAAAGTCACTCGTTTTTAACTCGCTCTAGTGACCTCATTTTTTACACTACAGGCAAATAAATTACATCAGTGTGTTCAGGAGAGCCTTGTGGCGCTCACTGTGAAATAATTTTGTGACTATCTCCTTCTGTTTTCGTGTAAATCCCCGTTGTTTGGAGGGACCTTTTTCTATGCATTTCTGTCTCTCCCTGCTCAGCGCGCGGGTTGGGGCAGGGGCTGCTCGCTCTCTCACACATACACACACACACAGAAGGGCCGGGCTGCTCACGGGCTTCAGTCTGATTGACGTGTCAGTATCCAATCATTTTGAGGTGGTACCTCGATAGGATTGGATGACGTTTTTCCTTTATTTTACACTGTAGACTGGATTAAAATATTTCGTTTTTGGGTCAAACTTTCTATTCTACTGCTTGCAACATGGGTGTGAGGAGCTTTTCAAGCAATATGGTAAAAAATACTCCTGAAAAAAAATCTCATACCCCACCTTTAATATCCCTTGAGATCACACCTCAGTCCGGTAGATGGCGGTAATACACGTCGATTGTTAACTGCCAATAAATCGACAGAAGAAGAAGAACTACTAGAAGATTTTGCATTATTCTGCAAACAATACTTGACTTCTTCATTCTATGGATATCTCCAAATTTATACTGATGGATCAAAAGATGTATTAAGTGGTAAATGTAGCATTGGAATTTATATTCCAGAATTAAAAAAAAAACATATGGCTATAGACTGAATAATTTCCTATCAGTTTACTCAATTGAAATGGCTGGAATTCTTTCTGCATTAAGATGGATTGAAGAAATCAAACCACTCAGGTCAGTTATATGTACAGATTCAATGTCAGTTTTACAAAGTTTTTTATCAGGTAACTCAACAAGGGAAGACTTAGTAATTGAAGTTAAACATCTCTTAGCTCACATAAAGAATATAGGACTTACTATTGAGTTTTGTTGGGTATCAGCCCATATAAGAATTAAAGGCAATGAAATAGCAGACCACATAGCCAAAGAATCCATTGATAAAGAACAGATAGACATTCATATTCCACTGGGAAAAGGAGAAGAAACAGAGATTATGAAAAGATTGCAAAAAGAATGGGAAACAGAACCCAAAGGTAGACAATACTTTAATATGCAGAGTCAGGTATGGGGGAAAAGATTAACACCAATGGGATTTAACAGAAATGAGGAGGTAGTATATACAAGATTAAGACTGGGACACACAGGTCTTAACGCAACATTACAGATATTAGGTAAAAGTGATGGTCTTTGTCAAGGATGTAGAGTTAAGGAAGATGTTGAGCATGTTTTATTCCATTGTAGTAAATACAGTTCTCAAAGACAGAAATGGTTGGAGCTTGAAGCAGGTTCAGACATTCACAACATACTAAAGGAAGAAGGAATACAGCGAAATAGAATTAAAGCACTAATCATTTATCTTAATGATACAGGTCTAATGAAAAGAATATAATTTTTTTTTGTAGCCTAGTAATCTGACATAGAATCTGTCCAGTCCCTTCACACACTCCTGTACAGTAGGTGGCGGTATACACAGATTGTGACAATCTGCCATTAAAAAGAAGAAGAAGAACTACTAGGGAATGTCAAGTTAAGGAAGACGTAAAACACATTCTTTTCTGCTGTAAGAAATATAACGATCATAGGGAAAAATGGTTAGAACAAGTAGGTAAAGAAGGAGACATTCATAACATTTTGAAAGAGGAGGGAATGCAGGGAAAGAGTATTAAAGCCCTTATGACATATCTGACAGACACTAGACTAATGGGTAGAATTTAGTTCCTTACACAAACGCTACGTTCACACTGCAAGGCTTAATGCTCAATTCCGATTTTTTTGTGAGGTCGTTCACATTAACAAATATATGCGACTTGTATGTGATCCTCAGTATGAACGAAAAGCGACCTAAAAGTGTTCCGCATGCGCATTGCAGGATACGACGACGTCACACGCAGTGAGCATGGCCAGTGTTTACGGAAGTAAAACCGCCCGGTTGCGGTATGACCCATCCAATCTAGCTTGAATAGCTGCATCCCCCCAAATGGAAATCAGCTCCCTAACCTCTGCGTCCTTCCATTGAGAAGATTCAGAACCTTCACAGCCCGAAGCGTCCCTCGCATTGATGTCATGCGCAGGGGCGCAGATACGTTTTTTGAACTGGGGGGGGGACAAAAAACTGGGGGGACAAAGCTGCCAGCAAACCAACCCCAACCCCGATATGCCTGTCAAAGTTGTTGTTAGTAACCATAGCAACCAAGCTCGAGCTCGCAACCTGTGCAGTCTGCGCAGCTCAACCAACCGAATATCAGTCTTTGTTTTATGTGAGTTGTTGCAACTATGTATACACTGCTGTGCACCTCAATAAACCGAATGGTAATTAGTCTTTTGATTTTTCCGTGAGGTTTGCCTTATACAAAGAAAGACAGCATAGACGTTTTTTCCTCCCTATAAGTGGAGGGGACCGAACAAGGTGAATTTAAAGGGCTATCCCAATACGTAGGGGTTGAATTTCAAGCCCTATCCCTTGTAGCTCAGTTTCAAGGGGAAGGGCCAAGGGGAAGGCGGAGGGGAAGGGGTAGAAATTAGAATTGGGATTGGGCCCAAGTGTATAATTATTATCACCAGAAAAAACAAGTAAATGCCACTCATGAGCGCCTAGGCCAAAACCTACCACCTTGGCATGATGTACTAGATTTAAATCTCCCCACCGAAGTACCAAATACCTCACTTCACCAGTGGTTGAATTTCAAGCCCTATCCCTTGTAGCTCAGTTTCAAGGGGAAGGGCCAAGGGGAAGGGGGAGGGGAAGGGGTAGAAATTAGAATTGGGATTGGGCCTTAATCTGGGTGGGACGAGTCCCCCCCTCTATCTGCGCCCGTGATTATGCGCCATGTTGTTGTAACTTTTTTTGAGACCCGCCGCCTACTTCAGCGCAGAATAGTGACGTTTGTGGCTTGTTGATGACGTGTAAGTCGGATGAATGCGACCTGGCGGTTCAGACTGAAATCGCATATGAAAAGATCGGATAGGAATCGGAATTAGGACCACATATCCAAACGGCCTGGGTCGGATTTGAAAAAATCGGATCTGTGTCGTTCATATTGTCAATAAAAGATCGGATACAGGTCACATATGGGCGAAAAGATCGGATTTGAGTCACTTCAGCCTGCAGTTTTCCCCCTATCATGCCGAAGACTTCACCTGACCAACTCACACACTCCTATACAATAGGTGGCGATATACAATTAAATATTGTGAAACGCCATTAATCAGAAGAAGAAGAAGAAGAACTACTAGAAGTGGAAGAAGAAGAGGCGGAAGAAGAAGAAGAAATAAAATAAAAATAAACGTGAAATGTTACTGGCTAAATTTAAGTAGGTCGTACAGCAGAACATAAGCTAGGTATGTATTTACCTTTTATGCACACTGGAAGCTAGCTGTACTTGGGGTGCTGAATTTTATGTTATTGCATGATTGTACTAAATGTCTGCGACACTAACTGGAACGCATTACTGTGGTGTTTTAGGCGAGAAACATTACGTCTTGCGTGTTATGGTGTTTTACTCTTATCTTAAAAAAAACCCTTCTCTGTCGTGCTTTCATTTTAATTTATCTAACGACCTGAGCTTGCATTTAAGAACTGTATTGCAAGAGGAGAAATTATAACCTGCCCTGTTTTTGCCCAAGGCTTATTTGACCCCATGCTTTCAAACTTTTCAATAACGGAAATAAGAAATTGATTCAGCTTGAATGTTAACCATTAAACTGAATCAAATATATGAGTGCAGGATGATATTAACTGGGACTCCCTAAAGTGAATGACGCATGAAATGGAATGACGAATGACAGGTAGTAAATTTGAACAATAAATGGTCCCTTGTCATTCAGATTCTTACAAATGGAATAACGATTGAAATCTTTAGTTTTAGACCTCCCTAGGATAAGATAAGTGGGTGCTTGGTGGGATATCAGCTTTTACAAATGGAATGACAGGGTTTCTATATGTATTGACTTACTTTGAGCTGATAACATTGCCTCAAAGTATGTCATTCCACCTAAAAACACTGTCATTCCATTTGTAAAAGGGGATATCACTGATAACATTAGCTTAAAGTATGTCATTCCACCTGGAAACGCTGTCATTCCATTTGTAAAAGGTGATATCACTGATAACATAACCTAAAAGTATGTCATTCCACTTAGAAACGATGTCATTCCATTTCATGAGCTGAAAGCATGTCATTCCACCTACATTTCAATCGTTATTCCATTTATAAGAATCTGAATGACAAGGGACCATTTATTGTTCAAATCACTAGCTGTCATTCATCATTCCATTTCATGCGTCATTCACTTTAGGGAGTCCCTATTAACTGCATGGTATCCTCTAGACTTGGGACCTAAGATCCACAGAAGGTGGTTTTGTCACGGTTCTATTCAGGATGCAGCAGCAGTTAAGCTGTGTCATTCTCATCTCATCTCATTATCTGTAGCTGCTTTATCCTGTTCTACAGGGTCGCAGGAGCCTACAGTGGTGCTTGAAAGTTTGTGAACCCTTTAGAATTTTCTACATTTCTGCATAAATATGACCTAAAACATCATCAGATTTTCACACAATTCCTAAAAGTAGATAAAGAGAACCCAGGTAAACAAATGAGACAAAAATATTATACTTGGTCACTTTATTTATTGAGGAAAATGATCCAATATTCCATATCTGTGAGTGGCAAAAGTATGTGAACCTTTGCTTTCAGTATCTGGTGTGACCCCCTTGTGCAGCAATAACTGCAACTAAACGTTTGCAGTAACTGTTGATCAGTCCTGCACACTGGCTTGGAGGAATTTTAGCCCATTCCTCTGTACAAAACAGCTTCAACTCTGGGATGTTGGTGGGTTTCCTCACATGAACTGCTCGCTTCAGGTCCTTCCACAATATTTCCATTGGATTAAGGTCAGGACTTTGACTTGGCCATTCCAAAACATTAACTTTATTCTTCTTTAACCATTCTTTGGTAGAATGACTTGTGTGCTTAGGGTCGTTGTCTTGCTGCATGACCCACCTTCTCTTGAGATTCAGTTCATGGACAGATGTCCTGACATTTTCCTTTAGAATTCGCTGGTATAATTCAGAATTCATTGTTCCATCAATGAGGGCAAGCTGTCCTGGCCCAGATGCAGCAAAACAGGCCCAAACCATGATACTACCACCACCATGTTTCACAGATGGGATAAGGTTCTTATGCTGAATGCAGTGTTTTCCTTTCTCCAAACATAACGCTTCTCATTTAAACCAAAAACTTCTATTTTGGTCTCATCCGTCCACAAAACATTTTTCCAATAGCCTTCTGGCTTGTCCACATGATCTTTAGCAAACTGCAGACGAGCAGCAATGTTCTTTTTGGAGAGCAGTGGCTTTCTCCTTGCAACCCTGCCATGCACACCATTGTTGTTCAGTGTTCTCCTGATGGTGGACTCATGAACATTAACATTAGCCAATGTGAGAGAGGCCTTCAGTTGCTTAGAAGTTACCCTGGGGTCCTTTGTGACCTCACCGACTATTACACACCTTGCTCTTGGAGTGATCTTTGTTGGTCGACCACTCATGAGGAGGGTAACAATGGTCTTGAATTTCCTCCATTTGTACACAGTCTGTCTGACTGTGGATTGGTGGAGTCCAAACTCTTTAGAGATGGTTTTGTAACCTTTTCCAGCCTGATGAGCATCAACAACACTTTTTCTGAGGTCCTCAGAAATTTCCTTCTTTCATGACATGATACACTTCCGCAAACGTGTGTTGTGAAGATCAGACTTTGATAGATCCTTGTTCTTTAAATAAAACAGGGTGCCCACTCACACCTGATTGTCATCCCATTAATTGAAAACTCCTGACCCTAATTTCACCTTCAAATTAACTGCTAAGCCTAGAGGTTCACATACTTTTGCCACTCACAGATATGTAATATTGGATCATTTTCTTCAATAAATAAATGACCAAGTATAATATTTTTGTCTCATTTGTTTAACTGGGTTCTCTTTATCTACTTTTAGGACTTGTGTGAAAATCTGATGTTGTTTTAGGTCATATTTATGCAGAAATATAGAAAATTCTAAAGGGTTCACCAACTTTCAAGCACCACTGTATCCCAGCTGACTACGGGCGAAAGGCGGGGTACACCCTGGACAAGTCGCCAGGTCATCACAGGGCTGACACCAACGCTACGTTCACACTGCAAGGCTTAATGCTCAATTCCGATTTTTTTGTGAAATCTGATTTTTTTGTGAGGTCGTTCACATTAACAAATATATGCGACTTGTATGTGATCCTCAGTATGAACGAAAAGCGACCTAAAAGTGTTCCGCATGCGCATTGCAGGATACGACGACGTCACATGCAGTGAGCATGGCCAGTGTTTACGGAAGTAAAACCGCCCGGTTGCGGTATGACCCATCCAATCTAGCTTGAATAGCTGCATCCCCCCAAATGGAAATCAGCTCCCTAACCTCTGCGTCCTTCCATTGAGAAGATTCAGAACCTTCACAGCCCGAAGCGTCCCTCGCATTGATGTCATGCGCAGGGGCGCAGATACGTTTTTTGAACTGGGGGGGACAAAGCTGCCAGCAAACCAACCCCAACCCCGATATGCCTGTCAAACTTGTTGTGGGTTACCATAGCAACCAAGCTCGAGCTCGCAACCTGTGCAGTCTGCGCAGCTCAACCAACCGAATATCAGTCTTTGTTTTGTTTTATGTGAGTTGTTGCAACTATGTATACACTACTGTGCACCTCAATAAACCGAATGGTAATTAGTCTTTTGATTTTTCCGTGAGGTTTGCCTTATGCAAAGAAAGACAGCATAGACGTTTTTTCCTCCCTATAAGTGGGGGGGACCGAACGAGGTGAATTTAAATCTGGGTGGGACGAGTCCCCCCCCTCTATCTGCGCCCGTGACTATGCGCCATGTTGTTGTAACTTTTTTTGAGAGACCCGCTGCCTACTTCAGCGCAGAATAGTGACGTTTGTGGCTTGTTGATGACGTGTAAGTCGGATGAATGCGACCTGGCGGTTCAGACTGAAGTCGCATATGAAAAGAGCGGATAGGAATCGGAATTAGGACCACATATCCAAACGGCCTGGGTCGGATTTGAAAAAATCGGATCTGTGTCGTTCATATTGTCAATAAAAGATCGGATACAGGTCACATATGGGCGAAAAGATCGGATTTGAGTCACTTCAGCCTGCAGTGTGAACGTAGCCATAGACACAGACAACCATTCACACTCACACCTACGGTCAATTTAGAGTCACCACTTAAAGGGGAACAGAGGGCAATATATAGAGTAAATATAACAATAAAACACACATTAACGAACCTTATTCAAGATTTACAAAAGTTTTTTGTTCTAAGGTTGGAAAGTTATAGTGTTTTGAAAGTAGCTCGTGCAAACTATTTCCGCAGTTTGAACAGCCCGCCATGATATTAATTTTATCCAATCAGAATGCACGTTCATTTTCTCTGCGTAACACTCATGACGTATGCATGTGCCCAGTTGTGTTGGCTCATTGAGGTTGGGAATAGCACGTGTGAAATACCTGTTTCTGCCTCTTGCGACGATTTCACAAGTCCACGGGTGGCGCCTATCTCATTGCAGCAAATAAATTCTGCTCGACTTGTGAGCAACTCCATGTTACATTTTCCGCATGAGCACCACGCCGTGTCACCTGCACGCAGACGCTCTGCCCCACGCTCGCCTTGCCCATGGTCAGCATCAGTCTCATCCTCGCCGTCATCCGAGCTTTCTTCTCTTATTTCATCACCGGAGTCGAGAGTACCTCTCCTAGGTTCAAACTGGTACCCTTCTAAGCCATAGCCTGCTTGCAGTGTGTCTTGCGGGATCTCTTCGTATGATTCGACAGAGCTGTCGCTTTCACTTGATGCGCCCGACGCCATGATTACACGCTTATCTCCTCTATTTCGGAGAGTTCCGCTAGTGCAGTGGGTAGCGCTGACGTCACGGTCTTTTAAAAATGGCGACTCTTGTGCGGTTTAGCGTATAAAGTATTATATTTACAATTACCAAGATATTTCGTTGTTTTCTAGTATATAAATTTGATAGAATACTTAAGAATACGTTACTTTGTCACATCAGCAACTGTATATATTCTATTTGGTACCCCTTTAACCTAACCTGCATGTCTTTGGACTGTGGGGGAAACCGGAGCACCCGGAGGAAACCCACGCGGACAACATGCAAACTCCACACAGAAAGGCCCTCGCCGGCCACAGGGCTCAAACCCGGACCTTCTTGCTGTGAGGCGACAGCACTAACCACTACACCACCATGCCGCCCCCTGTGTCATTCTATGTAATAAAAGACTATCTAATCAATACAGCAATAAGCTTGACAAAATAAATGTGATTTACTGATTCTTTTTCTTTATATTGTTGACATTATGCGAATAGATTTCCCTAATTTCATGTTTTTCTTTCTTTAGGGATCAAAGGTCTAGTATGTATATGCTGTGAGTGATTGGTATACCAAGATGCTTCTGTGGATGGGTCATGGAGAAAGCGATAAAATCAACAGGTTGCAAAGGGAATGCGTCCCCACTAAATTATTTAAGAACTATACAGAACAGCAAAGAGTGCAGAGCTGTGGGCTTTGTGTTGGTGCATGCAGGTATGTGTTTAAATTTTCTGAACATGAAAAAGCAGATTCAATAAGCATCATTTTTAGGTATATTTTAAAGGCCTTTATGAGCCTCTGATTCCAAACAAAGAAATCTTCTCTTTCAAACTTTTCAGAACATATTTTTAGGTATGAACATGCATGACACATTCACACATCATTTCTGTTACTCTTTGATAGAGTAATATAGGGGTTGTTGTACAATCAGGGAACAAAGTTTGTGTCACAGGGGTCCAAAATTCAAATTGATTCAAACTGGTTCTTGTACCAGTTTTTAAGTGAAGGACAAGTTAAAGAACAGATAGGCATGCGTAATAGTTTGTATTATAACAAGATTAAGTGTCGCTTTAAGCAGGGCTGGGAGAAACAAATGAAGTGATTCTCGGAGAGGACATTTTTTTGACAATTCAGAATCCACTCCTTCCATAGTGCTTTTAAATATAAGGCTGTAAGCTTTGTGTTAGTTGTCTCTAATATTTATGTCCCGATATCTTGACCATATTTTAGGATGAAAATAATCATTTTAGATATGTTATTTTATATTGAAAAATTAGCTGTCTCGGAGAGGACATTTTTTGACACAATTGCATACTAATTTGATCAAAATAGTCTGAAAACTTACTGGCATTCAACATTAAAACTGTGTTTCCAATGATATGAAACCAAATATTAGTTTTATGGTATAAAGAATGATTTAAGTGCATCCCTTTTGGAGCTACCTAAGTCAGATAAAAACCTACTGGAAAACATAGTCCTCAACTGAATGCAACGTATGAGCTCCGAAGGTTAGAGCTGTAGTCTTGATATTTCAAATTTGGTATGTTAAACAATTGTCTGGTTCCAACTGTCAGTTGTCCAACAAGCTAGTGGATTAATAAAACTGTTTTAACAGTCATGAATATTTTCCACAAAATGTGTTAGTAAATAATCCCACATTAATTTTTTTAAGAAGCAAATTAAAAATAAGCACTGGATTTTGAAACTCCTCTATCTTATGTAAATAAAGATGAAGAAAAAATTTTGTCCGGTGGTCAAGTGCTTATGAGATACATTGCCCTGCAATTACGATTGGGTACCCGGTCGTGGTAAGCATACGTCATTCATACGTACACATGGATGTCGTACGGTCACAAAAGTCATCAAAAATCAGGTTGATGCATTACCATATTCTGTTAAGTATGGAGCTTCTGTATGACCTGCTTGTTTACATAATTATCTGATTTACATAACTGGCTGATCTTTTTTGTCAGTTAAATTGCTCCACAGTATCAACTGCAGACTTAATATGACCAGTTCAGAAGAAAAATACAATTGTTAGCTTAAAGGACATGGGACATGAAACAAATGCACACTATATCAGTTTCTTTCCATTAAAAATATGAATTAATTGCATCAACAAATACAAAATCATCTGTTAAATTCAGCAAAATCGTTATATTCATGATGATTATATGGCATTTCTGCTCGAGCTCTGATATGCATATTTTACAACCGGAAGAGCCGCTGTCACGTGATCATACGTCACAAAAACTTTCGGGCACAGCACAAGCGGGTAGATGAATGGAGAAGTGAATGACAAGAAAATTGTTTTTATAGTCTTTAACGTACATTGGACATCATGGTGTATTGTGCTGCTTATGGTTGCAATAATTCCAATGGGAAATGCCCTGGAGTAAGTTTTTTTTGCATTCCCCAAGGACCCGAAGCTGAGGAAAGTGTGGGCTCACTACTGCCGTAGAAAAAACTTTGCACCTACTGTTTCCCACAAACTGTGTTCGGACCATTTCACTGAGGATTCTTTCAACATTAATACTCAGGTACTGAGCGATATTAATTGCCAAGCCAAATTTAAGAGGCCGTATAGCCGGGTTCATGGAGGCAGTGATAGCGCCATAATATACAGGGCCTAACATTCCTACAACTGTAGAGACAGTCAAGAAATCCTGTAACATTAATGGACATTTAAATAAATGTTAAGTTATGTTGGTAAGTTTGTTTAACTTTTCTTAATTTTCATCTCTTTCGCCAAATGGCGTAGTGTTATTGGCTGTGTGATGGCGTTTCGCCATTTTGAATGTTTTCATCTCGGACTCTGGAAGCATTGTATCTCAATCAATCTCGAAAAATATCAGCAAAAAAAACCTAGCTTGCAACGGACTTTAGCTAGATCTATGATGAACTTTCAATGTATGATACAAAAATAATACTTCTTTCAACAGATCATTAGCCTTTGAGCAGAATTGTTTTTAACTTACCAGGAAGTGTTATCGAGCCGACCGCTTTCAGTTTCATGAGGGCTGAATGAACTCTCACTCTCAGAATCATCTGACCCGTCAGAGTAAAGACAAGATCCATGTTCATGTGAATTTCCAGCTATCGGTTCAAATTGATAAGGTCTAACTTCACATCTCTGTGAAACATCGGGAATGTCACTGTCGATGGTGTCCATTTCGGTAACCTGTTTACATTAGATTCCCAAGCGCTGGCTCCTTGGAAAGTTTTTGTGACGTCACGGGTCACGTGACCACCTAGCTCATTAACGAATCATTGTTTTACGCTGATATATAAAAAAGTTGAATAATGTGATGATTTTCACATTTTTGACGCCCTGCAGTGATTTAGATGGCATTTCTTATGTCATTTATACATAATTATACCCAGAAAAAAATCCATGTCCCATATCCTTTAATACACATTTCAGAGAATCATTAGGTTTGCAACATTGTCGAAATTTTCATGGAACCATTGGTTGTCTATGGATGTCTGTGTTGTGAATTTAAAAAAAAAAAAAAGGGAATGAGCAAATGTTGTCAAGAAAGTATACTCCAAAATAATCATCGATTTCTTTTACCTTACATGTTTGTTCTTGAATCTACATTTACAAAGAGTGACAAATGGGTGTGTATACATTCACTGAACATTTTATTAGGAACATTTTACCAGTACTGGGTAGGACCTCCCTTTGCTCTCAAAACAGCCTCACGTCTTTGTGGCATGAATTCCACAAGATGTTGGAAACGTTTCAGGTTACATTTTTCCAGTCTCCAGCTGTAGTTTTGCTTACCCTATGCCTGCTCTGACCAGAAGGCTGCCTCAGCTTTCTGTTCATGGCTGACAGAAGTAGACCCCGATATAGTCTTCTGCTGTTGGAGCCCACCTGCCTCAATGTTGAACATGCTGTGCATTCTGAGATGTTTTTCTGCTCACCACAGTTGTACAGAGTGATTGTGAGTTACTTTAGCCTTTGTCAGCTTGAACCAGTTTGGCCATTCTCCATTCAGTGCGTTTACATGCACATAGAGAAAATCGAATTTCTGCCGTAGCTCGACTGAAATCGAAGTTCTAAATGCCATGGAAACACCTTAGCTTGGCTGAAATCGAACCGAACTGGATTTCTCGTAATCGAGCTACGCGACCTAGATTATGCGATTGTAGCTGAGCTACTTAGTGCATGTAAACCCTATCGAGCTACGTAGTCGAGCTACTTACTTCAGCACTGCCCCTTCCGGAAGTGACGAGTGACGAGACCACAAGCGGGAAACACAATAGCCTCGGTCGGCATGACAACAGTAGTAGAAACGTGCACTTCTGGAGCAATGAGGAGATAGAGTTCATGCTCATTCAGCTTAAGGAGTTGAATATATATATATATAACGATGTTGCTGACTGTCCTCGTCGTCGTTCTTCTTGTGAACACGGAACTGATAACTTTTGTTTATACTCTTGAATAGCTCTTCTTCATGACGACAACCGGAAGTGTACCAACACGATGGGGCGTGTAGCGCCACCTGTGGCTCGGGTGCACAATGTACCTCACACAATAGCTCGATTTCCTTGTGTGCATGTAGGATTGGATTTCTCTGGGACCCTTAGCTCGATTACCGACAGTAGCTCGATTTGGATGTGCATGTAAACGCACTGATTGACTTTTCTCTCAAGAGAGCGTTAACTCATTATTCATTTTGCAAACTTACCATAATTATGCATGGTGGTAATGCATCTTTATAGATAAACAATGAAGCTTGTTCATCAAAATGGAATCTGGTCTTTAGAAAAGTATATTAGAAATAATTTCTCATTTTATAAATTTTATTCATATGTTACTGTATTTTATCAAGCATTTTTATTACTTCCACAACATTTATCAAACTTAAATAGCTGTACTTCCAAATGGTGCAGTTACAGTAAATCCTCTAATACTGGCCTGTATTCCATTACTGGCCGGGACTCTAATATTGGCCGGTCTCGCTGTCGGAGGAGGTAAATAATGGCCGGACTCTAATACAGGCCGGGGCTATAACCAACGATGTTTGAGATCATAGTGGCCTTACACAATCGTTCCGATCTGAAAGACAATTGTGATCAGTGGCGCCGCCAGGCGTACGGCCGTACGCACTAGGTGTACCTTGGGGAGAGAGATTTTTTTTTAAATTATAATTGTTACCTGAATGCTTTGGCAATGCAACATAATTTGAGAGAGAGAGAGAGAGAGAGAGAGAGAGAGAGACGTGTGTGTGCCGGCGCATTTGTGTGCTTCAGGAGTGGGTGGGGTGTGCGTGACCAAGAAAGCTCATTGGTCAATGCAGATATACTTTTCTTGCACCACTGAGATTCTCTCCAGTTTTGAGAAACAGAGACAGACAATCGTCAGTAGTCAGAGCTTGTGCGAGAATTTATTGAGAAGCGAGTCAAAAATGAGTAAACGAACCCTGAAACAAACGAGCTTGTTTCAGACTTTTACGAAAAAGTCCAAAAGCAGTGATCCAGGGGTGTCATCTGCTTGCCAGTCCTCTCCAGTATCAGCTAGTAACACGGCACCGGCAGCTTCCACTCCTCCGCAACCTAGCAGCAGTACGCTGCAGCTGGATGCTAGCTCAGTTCCTTTGAGGGAATTGCCTTCATCTACCTCTGAGTTTGAAACTAGCCATACATCCAGTGAATTTCATATAAGAACACCTACATCTCCCCATGTCCCTTACGATCAGAAGTAGATGGTTGCTCCACCTTGCTGACAAATGAGCCATCAGATAGCTTTACTAATGAGCCACGAGTCAGCCCGCTATCACTGACATCAGATTTATCAGACATAGGTAAACTTCAACCAGATGCCTTAAAATGTGCACCGGACTCCGTAAAGCTCAATGTCCTACAGAACCGCTTCAAACCAGACAGAGGGTGGGTGGCTCCTTCTACTCTGATTTTCGGTAAACTCAGAAAAATACCCGAGGAGTTTTTCAACGAGTCTGTGTACCCCACGTTGCGCTACAGTGTGTGTCTGAGTCGTGCGTGCGGTAGTGCTGAGCAAGTTCACTAGATTCTAATCGAGGCTATAAAGAGTTTGTTTATTGTCGTGTGTAGTTCACATATGTTGTTCAAATATCAGCCTGTGTTCATGGAAGGCTATTGTTCAATTTCAAGTTAAAGTTCTATCGTTGTTTTGTGTATAAGCCTATAGATCGACTCTTCATAGAAACTGCAGCACGCAAGCGGTTTTTTTTTGGGGGGGGATTACACCGCTAGTGCGTACCTTACAGTTCAACCCTGCAGGCACCCCTGATTGTGATTACCGGTAGGTCTGGTGGTAACCAGGCAACCAAGCATCAACCTATTTTATAGGTTCAAATCGACACAAAATCTCGTTTTTATTCATTCCACTGGTAGTCTGTTTTGCTCAAATAGAAATAGAGGCCTGCCTCTAATTCTGGCCTCCTTCCAATAATGGCCTGGACCAAGATGCACTTGAGTGAAATAAAGGCCCCGGCCTATATTAGAGGATTTACGGTATAAAGCGTTCCCCTTTTGTAAATCTGAAGATAATCAGGGGTCTATGATATCATAGTTGGCCTTGCTCTCTGAATGGGAGGGATATTCTTGGTCCCTCCCCTGCTGATTAAAGCAACGCTAGCCAATTGTGTGATCTCATAGAACCATTTAGTGCTATCTATTGGGTCCATTCAGCTGATCTGTGATATAGGCACTGCAACTGCAGTTCATGCTGTCTTCACATGTCTCTAAATAAGCCCTTGGTGTCCTCGATTTGTAGTTATTGCACAGATGAGAGAGGCAGTGAGGTGGGAAGTAACCATGATTAAGTTGCAGCAAAAATCAAAACTATCTTGCTTAAAATTTCTTGTGCCAAACAATTTTTGTTGCATGGAAGCAACAAAAATAGGCCACAAATTATCCTTGAGTCAATAAAAATGCTTGCTGAAAAGACATGATATAACAGAAGTAATAATAATAAAAAAACATAAACAACAGTTGTAAAGTAATCTAGCAAATGCATTACATGCCAAAGGTTTGTGGACATGTTACCATTTGTCGGCCTTTACTGTTATACCCATCACATTTCTGGGAACGCTTTCCACTAGATTTTTGACCATGGCTATAGGGATTTGCTATTCAGCCAAAGGAAAAAAAAAAGCATTAATGATGTCAGGTACTGATCTTGGGCAGAAAGGCCTGAATGCACTTGAAATTCTAATTCATCCCGCAGGGGTTCAGATTGGTTGAGGTCAGGGCTCTGTGCAGGCCACTGAAATTTTTGAATGCCAACCTTAGCAAGCCATGTATTTATGGGGCTTGTTTTGTGCACAGGAACACTGAGTGCGTTTACATGCACATAGAGAAAATCGAATTTCTGCCGTTGCTCGACTGAAATCGAAGTTCTAAATGCCATGGATACACCTTAGCTAGGCTGAAATTGAACCGAACTTGATTTCTCGTAATCGAGCTACACGACCTACATTATGTGATTTTTGCCGAGCTACTTAGTGCATGTAAACCCTATCGAGCTACGTAGTCGAGCTACTTACTTCAGCACTGCCCCTTCCGGAAGTGACGAGACCACAAGCGGGAAACACGACAGCCTCGGTCGGCATGACAACAGTAGTAGCGAGCAGCAGAAGAGGTCAGGAGGAACAAACGAAGAAGAGAAAATGGCGAGCAGAAACGTGCACTTCTGGAGCAATGAGGAGACAGAGTTCATGCTCATTCAGCTTAAGGAGTTGAATATATTAAAATTCATGGACGGGAGAAAAACGCGCAATGGAGAACACGGAACTGATAACTTTGTTTACACTCTTGAATAGCTCTTCATGACGACAACCGGAAGTGTATCAACACGATGGGGCGTGTAGCGCCACCTGTGGCTCGGGTGCACAATGTACTTCACACAATAGCTCGATTTCCTTGTGTGCATGTAGGATTGGATTTCTCTGGCACCCCTGCTGGGACCCTTTGCTCGATTACCAACAGCAGCTCGATTTGGATGTGCATGTAAACGCACTGACTGTCATGCTGGACCAGGTTTTGGCTTGGCCCCTTAGTTCCAGTAAAGGGAAATTGTAATACTATGCCATACAAAGACGTTCTGTACAATTGTGTGCTTCCAACTTTGTGACAACAGTTTCTCAAAGGCCCACATGTTTGGCCATATAGTAAGAAATCAGTTACCCAGAACTACTTTTAAAATTCTAGCTTTTTAATATGTTACAACTGTCAACAGTATTGGCTATTAAGTTATGATTTAATATTGAAATATGAATTGCATTTTTCTTCTTTTTTGTTTTGTTTTGCAGGGGCAGGGTATCATTCTGAATCCAAAGCAAAGGAGTATAAACATGCGTGCAAAAGAGCCTGTCAGAAAGTTAGTACATTTCATACCTGATCAAGATTCTGGTCCAGCAATATAAAAGTTCTGCAGATTTGTTTTTTTCTTTTATGTACAGTGGATATTAAAACTCTACACACCCCTGTTAAAATTGCAGGTTTGTGTGATATAAAAAAAATTAAACCAAGATAAATCATGCCATATTTTTCCACCTTTAATTTGATATAGCAACCAAGAAAATTCAAGGGAAATACAAAAATAAATGTTTTTATTTTGGAAGGGAGACTTAGAATTACTTGGTTGCATAAGTATGTACACCACTTAACCAATACCTTTTTCTCATTATACAGAACTTTTTTGGCATTATTATTATTATTATTATTTTTGATTTCTGTTATATACACGTTTCCTTCCGGGTCTCAATCAGAGACCTAATGGCTCCATGACCTTTTTCCCTGCACGAGTCTTCTTTGAAGTGAAACACAGATGAAGATCTTCGTAAGGCATGAATTGTACTTGAGAACAATTTTTTTGTATTTCTTTTAGACACGGATATTTTTATATGAATCTGTCAGATCCTTTTCTAATTAATCCTTAATCCCCAACTGCGACTTGAATTATCGTCTTCATATGCCACGTTTTTGTCATTTCTATTTCATGGTTCTTGTATTTTGATAGGTTTTTGAATACTTTTAATGCGATATTGCAGTCTGCTGGAACTGCCATGTCAGTCAGGATGCATTTTCTGTTTTTGTGGCCTTTGATCACTAATAGCTGGCTGATTAGCTTTGATTGTCCTCTTTGGATGTATTGTAAAGTCCCATAAAATGGTGACGGGCCCAATATCTGTGACTGGTTCTGGGTGGTGTTTTTTTATTATTATTATTATTATTATTAATTGTTAAAATGACTATAGAATAACTAAATGGACTGACTGTAATGACTACCATGGACTGATTTATATGTCTGTCAGTTTATGTGTAACCTGCATTTTACACATTAGTACCTATTATGACACAATTTTATTTAATTTATGCAGACTTGCGAAATGAGTACAATTGTGACATAAACAGCAGTGATCTACAATGGCAACTTATGTCTTCTTGAAAAACAGCAAGCCAAATTGTAAATGTCAGGCATACGCAGGAGATGAATGCATGTGCAGAGTTTTATTGAAAAGGGCAAAACACAAGACAAACGCATCTGGTACTGGGATCACAGAATAATCTGGGCTGAGTAACCAGCAGTTAAACGGCAAGCACAAGACAAAATGGTGTACAAAACTCAGGCTTTTAACAAAGAACTAATTACAAAAGTAAGCTCAGTACAAGTGTGCATCATCAGAAGCATGTGATCAGTGCAAGGGTTGTTGGGGAAACTGAGTTATGCCCTGTGAAATGCAACTCGAAAGTCCCATTGGCGCTGCTTCTTGATGCTGTGGTGACAGTAGGTGAGCATCTCTGAGTTTTTAAGATTTGAGGAGAATGCTGTCAGCTTTGCTGCATCTGGTGTTTACCAACTGTATTCTTCAGTATATTTCAAAGGTATGACCAGATTTTATAAAATAAACACTCGTTTCAAACAGTTGGACATAAAATACAGTGAATTCACATAACTTACCATCTCGCATAACACTGAAAGCATCTGGACAGATGAAATCATGCTGGTTGACTTATTTGAGTTTTTCAAAACCACTTTAGGACAGTTCAGTAGTAGATTCCCGGATGTGTAAACATTTGTGCTTTCCGATTGGTTGATGGTGCTCTGTTAAGTCATCAGTGAAGTCAAAGTTACTGACGTGCATAACTCCTTAAAATGGACAGGCATCGAGTGGAATTTGTTGGTACATATTTCCAAAACAAATGCATAGGTTAGCGCCATACCCCAGGCATTTACAACCATATTGAAATAATGATGTGAAAATAGCAGAAGCAGGAGTTATAATTGGTAATTTCTTCATGTAGTAGCTGTTTCATGTTTTCCGACACAGTGGATAGACTGTTACCTGAATACTAACAATCATTGACCTATTACAGATGAAAGAAGTCTTAGAAGCATATTGCATGAAGTGAAAACTGAAAACAGAACTATAATCACGGATGTGAAATCTCCGCGTTTCCGCGGAAATCCGCGTTTTTCAAATTGCCTTTCCGCGTAAAAAATCGTTTTCCGCGTTTTCTAAAATTAAAAAAAAAATATATATATATATATATATATATATATATATATATATATATATATATATATATATATATTCGGTAAAGTCTGGCGCGAAACTTTTCCGGATTTTACTAAGCGGAAGTGACGAAAGCTCCTTACAGCGATCTGATCATTATCGCTGTGTGGAGAGGAGTCGCTATTGTACATGCACTGCTACGAGCAGACCTGCCAACCTTTACGCATTTTGCGTAGCAGATACGCATTTAGACATCAAACTACGCTGCTACGATTTAACACTTCAAAATACGCAAAAAGCCATTGATGGCTTTGAGTTCAAAGTAGAGCCCTGCACTCCCGCGGGACCCAACGCAAAGCAGTGCGGCGCGGGGCAAATTTTGAAAGCTCATTTCGGGCGGGAGGGGGAGGTGATAAGCTGCAGTCCCGCTAACTAAAAACGTGTTTAAAATAAAATTTATAAATTATTAATTCATGTCTATCATATATAATTTGTGCTGGATATTTTATTTGGCATTAATAAAAACATTTTAAGATGCCTAAATTTGCGGATGTGGTCTAATCTCGCGTACGTTTCCGATTCCTTTCCGCTCTTCCGTGTTTGAGATCTCCGATCATGGCAGAAGAGCAGAGCTCCTCTAGTGAAGGTCACAGTGCTTCAGAAGTAAGTGCTGTTTTAAAAAGAAAGTGGGAGTGCGAGTGCGCAAAGTGAGAGCTGTCAATCAAAGCGAGAGCTGTCAATCATGAGCACATGCAGCGCTCAACTTGGAATGTGTCAGCAGAATGTCAGAGTCTAAACAATAAACTTACAATAAACCTAACAATGCCACCTATAAATACACAACATGTAGATCTACATAACGTTCTCTGTGCCATCTCACAGCAGTTTGCTTAGCTATTTTTAATCAGGGCAAATAGCCTTATAGCCAAAACTAGTATATGATGCTTTAATTTATGGAGATGCCTTTTGTTTACACGTGATTTCCAAATGAGGGGTGTTGCAATTTTATATTAGTCTAAATGAACATCTACACCAAGTTGCAAGCATCAGGGGAAGATTATGGACGCACCAAATTTGGCTTAACGGTCATTTAATGGTGAAATGCCGTTCGCACTGTCAGCCAACTTCGGGTTGTTTCTCTGAATTCCGACAATAAACGAGACCATCCGAACACATCTGAAAACATCGTGGTTTCAACTGTGTTGGTTCAAATCAACTTGGTTCAGACCAAGTTGGTACTACAGCTTTGGGAAACAGTCGTTTTTTGGATGTTAGTTAGTTCAAACTTGCATCGTACCATATTGGTTTAATGCTAACTTGGTTGGTTGTTTGGGAAACGCAGCCCTGAACGTGAGCTGTAGATATTTATGCTCAAATCCACTCAAAGTAGGGGGCGGGGCACCATCACGCTGTGTCTTTAAATTATATTAATTTCTTATAGGCCTACTTGTATTTCCTAGAATGTAAATGAGAGGAGTGACATATAAGCTATGTACAATATTGTTAATATCCACTGTAGATGTTGGTAGGTGTGTTGGGTATCTCTGTAAAGCCTCAGCTGCGCATGCCGCCTGGCAACGCGCACCCTCGCTCCGTGCGCTAGGTGAAGGATCGGTCAGTGGAGAGCTCAGCTAAGCTCAGCATGTTTAATTCCCCAAGCCAATGACAAGAACTTTCGTGAGAAATAACGCGAACGTCTGCATCATGCGGGATTTGGGAGCGGGACAAAATATGGCAGGTGGGAGCGGGACTGAAAATCATAATTCTTTGCGGGAGCGGGACTGAAAATTCTGTCCAGCGCAGACCTCTAGAAAGATCTTTAATATTCCGGTTCAACTGTCTGTGCATTCGCGCACTAGGCAACTCGTCTGTGGGTGTAACCGCATTGACCAGCAACCTGTAGAGAAAAGAAGACTTCGACCAATCACAGCGCTAGTTTTAAACTCTTCAAATAGGCCTAGGCCAGGGGTGTCAAACCTGATCCATAAAGGGCCTTGTGGCTGCAGGTTTTCATTCCAGCCATGCAGCAGCACACCTGACTTGGCTCATTCAATCAACTGAACTGTCTTCACACAGTCAAATACTTGCAGCCACACCCACCCTTGATTAAAGGGTGGGTGTGTCAGTTGATTGAATAAGCCAAATCAGGGTGCTGCTGCATGGCTGGAATGAAAACCTGCAGCCACACGGCCCTTTATGGATCAGGTTTGACACCCCTGGCCTAGGCTATGAGGCGAAGCAGAGAGCCGAGGAGCCGTCAAAACGAAAGTAACGACATTGATTTTCATCCCTCTCGGTCGATCTTCATACTGTAACTGGTTTTACAAGGGAGGACGGTGCTAAACACCATTTCGAAGGTAAATGAGCAGGGCAAGGGTATTGTGAATAAAGCAAGGACAACCGTTCTAACGTCAGAGTTCAAAGCACAGTGTTCCGCCTTATCTGAAGGAAATATTTGTTCCAGCTTGTTTTGATATTTGACCCAGGCTTCTCAATCCAAAAAATATTGCATAGCCTAAAGTGAAAATGTAGTAGCCTACTGACGTTTCCATCCAGTCGACCGATAGACGCGTTAAAATCTTCTGAACTAGGCTACTCGTGCATGTGAGATTCAATGAGCAGCGCACGAAGTGTTTTCACGTAAGTGCGTGTAGTGGATGATGTGTGTTTTGTGTATGCGCGTGCCTTGCAGTTAATAATACACATGACGTCAGATGAGGATACTGACAGAGAGAGGTTAGCAAATCTAAAAAGAAGCGAGTCTGTGCCCCTCAGAAGTTCCTAACGAAGTATCAAGATCAATGGCCATGCCTCCGCCCCTCTAAACTGCCTAATCATGCGTTTTGCACAGTGTGCAATTATGATTTTGACATTAGCCATCAAGGAAATACAGGTAATAATATTGCTAACATAGAAATGCTTGCATTTATATACATAGGCCATTATTTTTTTCCAAATTAGGCCAGGTCAGCGAATATTATAAAGGCTATGTTATTGGATAGGCCAGAGTAGCCTATAATTTATTTTCAGTAAGTTTTTCTGTAAGTGTGGTTATCAGTTTGCATTTACTAAATATTAATATTGAAAAAAATATATTTATATAGGTACTCTGGAATATTCACTTTCGATGTTTAGTGTAGCGAGGAGCAACAGAATCTCTTTTATGGTCAAAACTAAATTTATGAAAAAAGGATTGTGTGTGTGTGTGTGTGTGTGTTTTGCAGACTGCCGGCGTCTGTTTTAAAAGACATAGGCTATAGCCCTTTGGTTTTTCTGTTATCTATACAATATAATGCTAAATGTCAAAAGGGACATAGCATGCTATTTGGGATTCTTTGTTGTTTATAATTCCCAATGTATTTAAGACACAATATGCCAAAGGCAGTACATTTATCCCTTATCTTTAAGTTTAAGGTCTGTATAAAGGACATATTTTTGGGGCACAGTTGCCTTGTGCCAAATGTCTTGGTGAAAGCATTGGAAATATATTCATGCCTTTTCATTAAGAGTTCTTGTTTTCTTCATAGTCTGCTTGTATGTTGAATAACTAGATATGGTGGTGAGTGGGAACTCTGTGCTTAGTAATACATTGTTCACATGCTCCCTCATTACAATCAATACTGATCAGCAAATGTGCCTGACCTCACGCCGTGCTGCGCTGCACCGCCACGATAAGTTGCTACTCAAAATTTTTTTCCAAGGTTGGCAGGTATGTACGAGTATGAATGAAAATGGCGGCGTTGTCTGTGAAGTCCGATGTCACGAAAATAGATTCTGGCATTGAAAATAAGTGGCGTTGGGACTGGTTAGAGCGCAAAGCTCCCGATGGAAGTGTTTTTAGTTTGGTTTTTGAAAAACTCAACAAGAAAGGAATCGCACGTTGCAAATTGTGTTGCTGTGAACTGAACTACGGACGGCGTGGATTTGTGACTCTCAGTGGACACGTGAAAAGCGAAAAACACAGGAGTCGAGTTGAGATTCAGAAGACTAACTATGCATTGCCAGGTAGGCATCAATAATAATAATAATAATGTTTTATCCTACGTATTAAAAACATTACCTTCACTGTTACTTTTTGAATGAAATTTTTAGTTCTCTGAAAATAATGTGATAATTCCAATCTAATTTATCACTAGCACATTTAATATTTACAGATACATTTGAACAATGATTAGGTTTAATCTGAAATTATATTGCAAGTATAAACTTCACAGAAAGTGTGGAATTTTATTTAGCCATTAATTTTTCAGGTGTTAGGTCTGATTGAAGAGAGTAAGTACATGTACTATGAACTGGTGGCAGGGTTTAAATTTTATTGCTAGTTATGTAAGGCCACATAAAATTATATTCTTGTTCCTCATAATCATTACAGCCCGAACCAAAAAAAATTGACCCACCATAAACATTTTTTTTTTTTACACTGGTAATTTAGCGTCATGCCTCTGAAACCAGAGTCTGCTCCAACCATTCCAATTTTTCGTGTTTTATCCCCCACATAGCAGAAAAATAAAATAAAATAAAAATAAAATAAGCCCGTCCTACCCATTTTGAGGAAAAATAGTGATGAGAAACAAGAAATTATTTTCATATGGCCTAACATGACATTTGTAGTGGTGGTAGTTTGGTATCAATGGTAACATTTTTCAGACTTAAGGCCAGACACGGCACCCCAAACCTGAAACATGACACTTTTTTCTCATTTTCAAAATTTTTTTGTAAAGTTCTGAAACATGTATCACTAAAGCACCATGAAATTTGACCAAAACATTTTTTAAACTGAAATGTGCTAATTTAGAAATTTTACATTTTATGTGCTTAAAGTGTCACCATTTTAAGTCCTTTTTACAAAAATTTTCGTGGGGGAGACCCCCCAGACCCCCACCAATGGGAGGGCACACCCTCCCATACCCTCCCCACGACAACTTGTTGTCGTGACGACCCCTTCGGGGTCGTCTGTTGAGCCTAAAAATTTTCCTCTTTTTTTTTAAATTTGTCACTCACATCCCTGATAATCCAAAAATATTTCATTTCAACAAACACTTATTGAAACTTGATGTTTTTCGTATTTCAAATTGTCCTTTTATCTTTATTAAAAAATAGCATTTTCTGAACTGTGGAAAGAACATCATTTTGGCTGAAATTATTATCTCTATAATATCTAAATGTTTGGTAAAATCATATGACGACAGATGTAGATAACAAGAAATCCAGGCTTGTCAAATTTTAGTGTATCAGAAATGCTGTAAAGCAAAATTATGAGCCAACTACAATTTTCATTCAGGGACTAAGAGTAAAACTAAATTAAAAATGTTCTAAATTAACACCCACTTGTGATCAGACCTCACTTACACGCTCTATGTTCAAATAAACATGTACATCTCTGTTTGCAAAGACCAAATGCATTGTTTTTACCAGGTTGGGGATAGCAATGGATGCCCTTTGCTATGCTGGTATTGTGTATATTTGTCCAGCAGATGAAAACATAATTGGCCAAAAAGTCTGGTGGGAAGTCTGGGTTAGTACCTGCCAAAAGCGGTCCAAGGAAGGACAACTGGTGATATTTGGCCCTTGTCAATATTGCTCAGATCCTTACACTTGCCTGTTTTTTCCTGCTTCCAACACGCAAACTTTAAAGAACTGACTGTTTTCTTGCTGCCTAATATACCCCACCCCTTGACAGGTGCCACTGCCATTGAGACAATCAGTGTTATTCACTTCACGTCTCAGTGGTCATAATGATATGGCTGCTTTAGTGTAAGTTTGTTAGCAAGGGATGTGGAACCTGCCCAACCCTCAGCCTGACAAGCCTCTCCTGACACTTCCATCTGTTCAAGCTTGTTGATGGACAGCAGGCTTCTCAAGTCTGTTTGCATTTTTTTTCCTTTGCCCTTCCTGTTGCTGTTGCTCTGCTTCTTGGACCTGCTTCTTTGTCTTCAAATGTCATCAGATCTCTGTAAAAGTATTGCCTTCATCTCTTCCTCCATAGTAACAAAAGTATCCTTATATCTTCAGTTCAGGAACATCAGTGTTAAGGATGGTGTCCAGCTGTCTGCTTTCATACCTTGTTGTGAAGTGTCACGACCAGGAGGACACGGATGCAAATAGGACCCAAAGAGCAGCTACGAAAGTCATGGATTAGACTGTGGCGTAGTTGATGAGTAGAATGGTGAGGAGCACAGGCACGAAGCAGACACAGCAACACAGTCAGAAATGTTCTGGCTAAATCCTAGGACTGCAGAGCAGACACAGAGTAAACAGTCAGAATAATCCCAGGAAAAATCCGAGTGCTGCCGACAATCAATAGCCAGGAAAAAACTGAATCCAGAGTCAGTCACGGTCAAAAAGTCACAAAAAGAGCAGGCAAAAATCATAAACCAAAAAAATGTAATCCAAGTCAGACCCGGGGAAAGGCAGCAGAGGAAAAAAAACAAACATGAGTGTGAACCTGACATTACATAACGGCGAGTAGGGTTTTTTTTTGTGTGTGTTGGGTTTTTTCCTCTTCCCTCTCCCTTCAACGTTGTGTAATTCTCATCATGTTTGTATACTGACTGACGAAAAGCAAATACATAGCAGATGTGTTCGTGCAGTATGGGGAGAACGGGGAAAATGCAGAATTTGAACGTTCCGGGCTGGGTTGTGACAGTAAACCCCAGTACCCCCCCCCCCCCCCCCTTTTTTTTTAACGGATGCCTTTGGGCATCCCAGATAGAGCTTCCGGATTCTTGTGGTGGAAGTCCATGATGAGTGCAGGGTCGAGGATGAAACACGTTGATGCCCAACACCTCTCCTCCGGGCCCTAACCCTTCCAGTTGACCAGATACTGTAACCCCCAACCTCCTCGACAGACCTTTTAGTTGTTTCCTGACTGTAGAGTCCTCATCTCCATTAATGATCCTGGGAGGGGGAGGAGCCGTGGAAGGGGGAGAGAAGGGTCAAGAGACCAGGGGTCTTAGTTGGGAGCCATGAAAGGATGGGTCGATGCGCCTCATAGACTTGGGCAATAACAATCTCACAGTTGTGGGGTTAATGACCTTAGAAATAGGAAAGGGACTGACAAACCTGGGAGTCAACTTATGAGAAGGGACCTTGAGGGGGAGATTGGTCATGGATGACATGAACCTTTTTTCCTGGCTGGTAAACAGGAGCTGGCCTGTGGTGTCGATCTGCCATCCTCTTGTATGCATGATTGGAGCATAACAGGTGATGTCTCGCATGTGCCCAAACTCTGCAACAGCATTGGCTAAAGGCTTGGGCTGAAGGGACAGCTGTCTCCTCCTCCTGTTCAGGGAAAAAGAGGGGGCTGGTAACCGAGGCAACACTGAAAAGGGGTCAGCCCAGTGGATGATGAGGGAAGGCTATTATGGGCATATTCAATCCAAGGAAGCGCCTGGTTTCAGGAGGAAGAATCACCAGATATTAGGCATCATAAGGTGACCTCTAACTTCTGAGGGGTATGCTCTATCTGCCCATGAGTCTGTGGGTGGTAACCCAAGGAGAGGCTGGGAGTGGCCTCTGAGTTTGCAGAATTCCTTCCAGAAGTGAGCAGACAACTGAGGGCCTCTGTCAGACACAATGTCTGTAGGCAGACCATGAACCCGGAACAGGTGGTTGATGAACAGTTCTACCATCTCCTTAGCTGAAGGCAGCTTAGGGAGGGGAACGAAGTGAGCAGCCCTGGAGAAGTGATCGATGACTGTCATGATGCAGGTGTTACCTTTGAGCTGGGGAGGTTAGTGACAAAATCCACCGCAATGTGGGACCAAGGGTAGCGAGGCACAGATAAGGGTTTTAATAGTCTGGCTGCAGGTTGGTTTCTTGTCTTGTTTTTGGAGCAGGTGTTACAGGCCGTCACAAAGGTCCTAACATCCTGCTGCATGGTAGGCCACCAGAACTGTTGCCTGAGGACAATGAGGGTCCAGGCTGCCGCAGGGGGATGGGCTAGGAGGGAGCTGTGCCCCCACTGAAGCACCTGGGAGTGCACACAAGGAGGCATATAAAGACACGTGGGCGGGCTTTTACCTAGTTCCAGATGACTGGACAGAGCATTTTGGACGGCAGTTTCTATGTTGAGCTGTGTTGCAGCCACAAAACAATGAGCAGGGAGAATGGGCTCGTTGGTGCCTTGCTGAGAGTCTGGAGAAAACTTCCTGGAAAGAGCATTTGGCTTGACATTTGTTAGAGCCTGGTCTAAAAGAGAGCACAAAGTTAAAGCAGGAGAAAAACCAATGACTATCTGGCTTGGTGCATATTGAGGTGTTTAGCAGACCTGAGGTACTCAAGATTCTTATCTGTCCATATGACGAATGGAATCTTGGTCCCCTCTAACCAATGCCTCCATTCTTCTAGGGCCAGCTTGATAGCAAGCACTTCTCGATCTCCAATGCCATAGTTGTGTTTAGTTGGTGTCAAGTGAAGAGAAAAGAGTGCAAAGGGGTGCACCTTATTATCCTTGGCTGATCTCTGGGATAGGACAGCCCCAATGCCCATGTTTGAGGCGTCTACTTCAAGGGTGAACTGAATGGCAGGGTCAGGGATGATAACAGGCACCATGAAGAATCTGCTCTTAAAGGGGAACTGAAGTCACTTTTAAACTTGCTTTATTTCTTAATTAACGTGTTATTCAATTACATTTTCGGTTTTATTAACCTTATATCGTGACTCGTATTGGCATATTATATTACACATCAGCCTTTTCGTTTTTTATCCATGTTGAATGTAGTTTGTATGGTCCACGGCAGGGATCGCTTATCCGCGCGATCTTCACGAGACTTGTGTGAGACTTCAAATGAGAAGTGTCGGCACCGCCATTTTGAAAACTCTTTACACAGCGGCCATATCATTCCAATTTAGATTAATTTCAAGATTTGCCAGCTTCATCAGTGATGGAGTGTCAGTCCTGTGCGCTATGGCGCGTGCACCTGAAGGCACACCTTGGGCTGCGCGTGCGCGCCAAATGGACTCCAGCATGCGCGCCGTGAACAAGGTGCACCTGAGCTCAATTAAGGAACTATGTGTTTGCCTATTTAAGGACTGTGCTGATGCATTTGCATCGCGAAGTATTACAATACGCATGACCTGAGCCTTTCTACCCGTTGTCTTGATTTCCTGTTTCACGATCCTTGTGCCTGTTTCTAGTTCTTGTCCTCACTTAGCTTTTGATGTACTGTTTGCGCCTCGACCGACCCCTTTGCCTGTATTCTTGTTTTTGATCTAGCCTGCCGTTTTGGATTGTTTGCCTGTGTGTATATATTGTCTCGCTGTGTAATATAAAAATCATTCTCCACTTTTTATTAAACTGTATACTTCTGCACATACAGCTGCCTGCCTCGCATACGTGACATGGAGATTATTCCATACGACTTTGAACCAATGTGGGGTAGAGAAGAGTTGGAAAGACGACAGGATAAGGACTAGTCCGTTGCACTGGTATTTATGTCATTACAGTCGCACAATTAAAACGTGCCAGATCAGGTGACTGGTGGGTTTTCAAAATAAATACATGCATGTATTTTTGTGATAAATACATATTATACTGAGTGCATTTCCCACATAATCCTCACTAAGGTTTCGGACAGCACTATAAAATGGCATCTCCACTATATAGTGCCCTATATAGTGAGTAGGGAGCGATTTTGGACACAGGGAAAACTTCCAGCTTGATTACGTCAGCATTCGAAGGAAGGCATGTGCGTCTTTTGACAACGTTGGCAGATGTTGGTCACTTTGATTTCTGCTGTATGTTTTACTTCCGTCCTACGATGTCTCGCACAGGTCTTGGCGAATCTTGTTTACGGCCATCGCTTTGACATATGGACTGATATTGCATAGCATATTTCAACCACTCATAACTTGCTATAGCAGTGACAAAATAACTGTCAGAAATGCATTCCTACATTTTATAAAATGAGAAATAGAATTTTGATGAGATATTTGCCTTCAGTTCCTCTTTAAGAGAAGGCTGACTGCTCTATCACTCCTTGGCTGATTTGATTTCCCTAACTGTCTTAAAACCTGAATATATACAGTACAAAACCTCCTAATATGATCTCTCACACCTGATAGCTTACTCAGTCCTAATGCAACTCCCTGCCTCACACACGCACTCATATTTGGCCTTTTTTGTGCTCTCCCTTACTTAGTTGGTGTATCTTGATTGTGTACGTGTGTGTGATTTATGTCCTTTGTGTTTACATATTGTACAGTATGCATGTTTATATCATCTATGTGTGATAAATTTTTTTTTGGTTCACTGGGAGAGGAATGGATACAATTTATTTACTTGGGGAAATGTGTTGTCGTGAAGCTGCCTTTCTTGTGCTATGACATTGACAACAACTATAATGACAGTATTGATGATTTACCATTGTTGAGATTACTTGGTAAATTATGATGCCAATTATTACTCTGGTAACATATATACTTATGGGCCTTTTCCACTCCCCTTTTTCAGCTCACTTCAGCCCAACACGGCTCGCGTTTCGACTACCTCAGAGCAGCACAACTGAGCTCACTTCAGCCTTACTCAGCACCCAAAACTCGCACGGTTTTGGAGTGAGGCTGAAGTGAGCTCAACCGAGCTGAGTGGGGCTAGGGGCGTGAGGAGACACTCCCCTGTGCACTGATTGGTGAGGAGGAGTGTCCTCACATGCCCACACGCCCCGCGAGCACACTGGGATCTGTAAACACCGTAAACCCGGAAGAAGAAGAATTACGACGAAGAAGAAGATCAGAAAACTAGAAGATGGAAGACCAACCCAAGCGAGGAAAGGCCAACCAGTTTGTTTACTATCCGGGTCGTGAGACTACCGCTTAAAAGGTCACTGATGTCACTGTTTGCGCCGCCTAACGACATCACGTGACGTCCACCCACTTTCACTAACTCCACCCAATGTGTCCACCCACTTCCAGCCAGCACGGTTCAGCGCGGTTGTAGTCGAAATGCAACCCCAACAGCCCCACTCAGCTCGACTCAGCCCAACTCAGCACCGCACGGCTCAGCCCAACTCAGTCGCGTTGGTAGTGGAAAAGCCCCATTAGTCATATGTGCCCATGGGTTCTCTCTCTCTCTCTCTCTCTCTCTCACACACACAACCAAAAAAACCCAACATTTTGTACATAGGGTGTGTGTACTTAGACACTCTTCTACACTGGCTATGGCATATTAATTAATATTTATATAATTAACAGGCTATCTGGATATTAATGTCAAATTTGTTAGCTGGAACACCTGTGGTGCTGACCAACACGCAAAGAAAACAAAGGTAATAAACCATCTCATTAATCTCGAAGTACATATATTTGTTACAAGAGACACATCTTTTGCAATCTGACAATGCAAAATTTAAAAACATCAGTCTACACCCAAGTTTACTCTGCTTTCTGTGATTCCAAGAAACAAGGCATCTCTATATTAATAAAACAAAACATACAGTTCATTTATAATTCACCTATTACTGACCCAGAAAGAAGCTATGGTATAATCCATGGTTCAATCAATAATAATAACCATAGCCAGTGTGCATGGTCCAAACAACAATGATCCAACAGTTTTCCATAACTTCTTTTCATCACTACTTGATTTCTCATCCACCACATTGATTTAATAGGGGGAGACTTTAGTACAGTCTTACAGCCAGTAATTGACCGATCTAACACTACTGAAAATGAAAGATCCTGGAATGCCACTAAAATAATAAAACAATATATGAAGGATTTTGGCCTTGGCAATAGCTGGCAACTACAAAACCCATCAGCGAAAGAGTACACATTCTTCTCATCCATACACAAGTCTTAATCTAGGCTTGATTTCTTCCTTACAAGGAACTCCATTATGCCCAATATTTCTAACATACAAATTCACCCAATTATTATTTCAGGCTATGCCCCAATCAGTTTTGATTTACATAATGAACACTTTAGGAAAACAACCTCTAGATGGTGCTTCAATACATCTTTTTTAAAGGACCCAACTTTTAACACGTACTTGAAGAGTGAGTGGACATCCTTTCTAGAAATAAATGATTCTCCAGACAGATCACGCACACTGCTTTGGGAAATGGCTCCAGTAGTACAGAGAGACAAAATTGTTTCATTTTCAACATATAAAGGGGAAAAAAAAGAACAGACAATTGAACATGAACTGGAACAAAAAATAAAACATTTAAACAAATTAATATTCTTCTAGTCCTTCCGACCAAATTGACCGTGAATTCAGAAAAAGCAAAAGTCCTTCTTGAAGACATACTTAACCCCCCCCACCCCCCCCACCCCCCCACACACACTTTCTAATCCAAAAATCAAGACATGATGATTTTGAATTTGGTAACAATTCAGGCATATTTTTAGCAAACAACTCAAAAGAGACAAAAATAAATAAATAATTCCAGTAATTAAGGACTCACAAGGTAGCATCTTGCATTCCTCAGAGGACATCACTGCATTTCAGACAGTCTACAGTTAACTATACACCTCTGTCAAAGACCCGAACCCCTTAGACATTGAAACTTTTCTACATAGCATTCCTTCCCAAAACTCACATCAGAACAGGTAGAAACATTTGATTCACCAATAGAACTGGAGAAAACCGTACATTCAATGACTAATAATAAAGCACCAGGCCCAGATGGTTACCCTGCTGAATTCTATGAACACTTTTGACATACTATCTCCCCACTTTTCATCAGTACAGTTAAAGAAATAAAAACCACCTCATATATACTGCCCCATATGAACACAGCTTTGATCTCAGTACTACCTAAGCCTAATAAAGACCCTACCCTCTATTCTAGTTTCCGCCCTATATCGCTCATTAACACAGACCTGAAAATCATCAGCGATGCACTAGCCACCCGAATTGAAGGTGTTATTCAAACACTAATCCACCCAGATCAAATTGGCTTCATAAAAGGTAGACAATCATCCAATAACACGTGACGCTTGTTAAATCTGATGCGTATCGTCCAACAGAAACACATCAATGCAACAGTCACCACACTAGATGCAGAAAAAGCATTTGACAAAGTAAACGAGATTTTTATTCCCTATACTGGAAAAGTTTGACTTTGGAGAATCATTCATTTACTGGATAAGGATACTTTAAAAATCACCTATGGCTGCAGTTACAACTAACAGCACCACTTCTCAAGATTTACAACAGGGGACCAGACAAGGATGCCCTCTCCTTCTCTTTTTTGCAGTCTTTCTAGAGTCCTTGGCTACTGCTGTCTGGCAGAATGACAATGTTAATGGAATCTCAATCCTGAACTCAAGCCATAAAATAGTCTATGTGGATGTCATACTGCTATATGGGTCCGTCTCAGAAACTGGTCTCTCATTTGGGATGTGATGGTCAAAAAATAAATTTTGTAATTTAACTTTTTTTTTTTTTTTGCATTTACCTAACACTCAATGTTTCTTTTGTCATGTTTTAATAAGAATAAAGATAGTATCTTGCTTTATCTGGCCTCCACTGTGGAAATTTTTTTTTTGATTACAATTCAGATGCTTTTGTAAAATTGATTTTCATATAAATACATCATAAAGAATTAAAGCCCCTCTTTCAGAGATGAGTGAAAATATTGTATAAATTTACTCTTTTTGATTGCTTGGGTTAAAAATGCCAAGTTATGATGACTGAATTGATTATTCACTTAAATATGAATATGATACATTTTGGGTATTTGATATGGCAAAATAGGACAATAGGACACAATGGAAAAATCAAGAACACACCAGAAAGATGAGAATAACGGCGGTGGTAAAAGAACAGCGACTGTACCGGCTCAAGGTCGCGCGGGTCTCTGCTGTGGCGCGCGAGCAACGGGACATCACTACCGCACCGGATGGAGCGTGGGGCGGGGCAAAATGACTGGCCATAGATTCTATCAAAAGTTGGATCTAAATTGACCATGGTTGCAAAATATTGGCCAAAAATATGCAAACACTACAAAATATGAAAGTAAGATGAAAAAGAAATATTCTATTGCCTTATACTGCAAGACTAAAACAAAATAAAACTGTCAAAACTCACCTTTTCAGTGATAACGTCCGAACAGATCACTCGTGTAACAGAAAGACCGCAAATGGAAGCACGATCAACTTCTAACTGTTGGAGTGGAAAATTCCATTCTACACACGCAAATTGTTAATGTGTGTCCTTCCCCACACACACAACATGCTATGGTAAAAAATAGACCACAACTCATTTTATAGCTCAGAAATTCATACAAGACCAGCTACCATTGTAACATATTCTGTAAGAAACATATTCTATACCTAACTTTCAGCTTTCGTTTTTAAAAAACAAAATCGCAGATTTATAACTAAATTTTTATATGGCATAGTGATTTTAAGTTCCTACTTTTGGTGAGGTAGTGACCTTGACCCTGAGGCTTTCCATTTAAATCAAAGCACACGACCGTATTGGTTTTGGGTCTGCGGAAAATGGAGTTACAATGGTGATCAAATATTTTGCATGATGTTTTATTACGGTTATGATTATTCTGTGAGTGCTCCAATCCTTAGGTGTATAAAGTTACAACTTAAAATACAGTTAGTGATAACTAAAGACTTTTCAGTGGACTACAACCTTTTTTAAGGGAATGCGATGTAGTCAACCATTTATCATGTCCCAGATCAAGCCGCCATTTTTCCACAAATTTGCAGAATTTTTGCCAAATTCTGAATATTCACATCAAAGATTGTTTTATCTGTATTCTTTCTTTCATCATTTTATTTTAAATTGAAACCATCACCACCATTCAAAACCGTATAGTTTATTGACTGTGAGTATATTTAGTGGGGTACCCCCACAGTACCCAGTTTCTGAGACAGACCCATATACACAATATCACTTCAAGAAGCTTTCAAGCTTATCAATTCATTTTTGGACATTTTGGACTACTGTCAGTTTGACAAAATCAGTAACTCGATCCCTCAGCAAAGCTCAAGTGGGATGATGCAATCCAGAACCAAATGTCACTACACCTCACCACTGGCAACATCAAATACCTTAGAAGTAACATCTCCCCCAGACTGTCGGTTGTTTCAGCTCAATTTTACTCCTTTGCTAAAAACGAGAAGAGAATTTAAAATGCTGGAATAACGTCCCTCTTTCCCTTATGGGACAAATCTCTACAATAAAAATTAATATTCTGCCCAAAATTAATTATCTGTTCACAATGACTCCTGTCCAACCTAACTCAAACTGGTTTTCCACCCTTGACTCCGTAATATCAAAATTGTACTGGAAAAATAAACCACCTTGGATAAAACTGGCCACTTTACAAAAAGATAAATTTCATGGAGGTTTAGAGGCACCACATTTTCAACATTTACTATTGAGCAAACCAACTACAGTACATTTTTTATAAAATGGATCAGCAAAAATCAGTACCAAAACCCATGGCTTGAAATGGAGCAATCTGAATGCAGAGACACTGATATCAAAGACCTACCCTTCCTGAGGAAAAAAAAAATCCCTGTTATCCATAACTTTCTCAAACTCTGACCTTTACCATAATTCATTGCTGCGTCATAATGGAAGCTGATCTCTTTTTTTTTTTTTTCCCCCCCGCTCCACTGTGTGTGTGTGTGTGTCTAACAATTATCTTCACAGTAATTAAATTAGCAAAATTATGTGTAAAAGAGGTTAGAGTGTAAAAAGAGTTTGTGTAAAAGAGTTTGTTTGCTTAAAGGCTGAGGTTGAGCCTAGTCAGAGTGCCAAAAAAAAGGGGAAATCCTTCAGTCATGCAGCAGCTATCATCTGGAAGGTCGGCCGTCTCAGAGGAGAGCGATTTTGTATTGGTTTACTAATAATAGTGTTTTTATATTGTAAGTTGCTTTGGACAAAAGCATCTGCCAGATACTGTAACTATAACCACATGCACCTAGCTCTAGTCGATGAGAACTCTACCAGCCTACTGTACTGTAATGTCTCTTGTATAGGCTCAAGAATCAAAAGCTAGGTCAGAGAAGCATAGGCTAACCATTTTAATGCAGATGCAAATGCTGTCAAAGTTTGGAAACCATAAACATACCATACTTAAATAATTCCTTGTCTATGTATTTGTCCAAGTTTCAACTTCTTAAATACCCTGATCATCCCAGATATTGGATGGTATTTGTAGGCTGTTTGTTTACACTAGTATTTCAGCACTGGTCGCTATTGGATTCTCTTGTCTACCTAGGCGACATGTACTTATTGTTAGTTGCTTTGAATAAAAACATCAGCTAAATGACCTGTAATGTTTGAATAACAAAAATGTTTGAATAATGTACAATATCTAAACAATTACATATAATTAATGTTGTTGATTCAGGTCCAAAATGCAGTGGTTAGTAGAAAGACAGGAATCACATGTACAGATAAGCAGCGTAGATGGAATGAAAGGACATTTAAGAATCTTGAGCCCAAACATCTGAGCCAGGTAAATTTTAGGCACCACAAGGCTGAGGATGAGTATAAGGGGAAAGTCTAGGGCTGTTGGTAGTCAACTCCCAAGCACACCACTTTATCAGACTCACAAATAATTCAGTGTGTGTGTGTGAACAAATCGAAAACAAAACCACTATTTCTTCTCAAGAACACACAACTGGAAAAGTGTTGCAATGCGACAACATAGCAGTAGAACAGAGCAGAGAAATGGTGTGGTAGTTGATTTGATATTTCAGCCATATCAGAATCATGACTGTGATGAGCTGAATTGTGTAAAATGCAAGACATTCTATCAGGCATTCGTATTGATGGTAAACAAGCTGATACATGAGAATTTGACACTAGGGGGCAAAGTGTATCTGATTTGTGGCACAGTTCCAGGAGAATTAGAATTACAGCCAGCTCAGCAAAGAAGGTCCATGCAGGCACAAATAGTGACAAGTTTGTGTGAGCACATTCATCCCACCTTTAGGTGTAACTATGCCACCAACTACGGTAAAGAGAAAGAAGCAATAGCCTGCAGCCAACTTCAAGAACAGAGAATGAACATTACACACACTGGTACAGTTGTATGTGCTGAGGAACCATGGCTGTCAGCTAGTCCAGACAGAATCATTGACTCTTGTGAGCTTCTAGAGATAAAGTGCCCTGTCCCAAATAAAAACGACTCACTCATTGATCAGTTATCTCAGAAGTTCAGTGATGTCAAAGTAGTGGATGGGCAGCTTGAGGCTCCAGAAGGATGGTAGCCGAGGGTATTACATGCAGGTTAAACTGGGAATGTTTTGCGCTGGTCTGAAATTAGCCAGACTGATGATCTGGACACCAGATAAGAATTTGGCACTCAGTGTTCAGTTTCATGAGATGTTTGTCAGGGAACAGGTGAAGTGTCTTGGAGCTTTCTAATTTACATGCATGCTTCCTTGACTTGTCGATGAATTTGTTGGGGGCCGACTTAAAGGATATACACAGAACCTTTATTTTAAAATAAATTTCTGAGTGGAAAGTATATCCATCCTTGACTCTTGTATGCTGCATAAATGGGAATAAAAAATACATTTTTAAGAGTTAAAATAAGTTGGCATTCGAGCTGCCCCGCTGAGCTAGCCAGCCCTGAGTGTGACACGTCACAGCAGTAATCGGTTTTAAGGCCAAGACCTTTGACCGCTATAGACCAAAGTCATATAACATTTTATGGTGAAAATAAGAAATACCATTACCGACTTGCTCAACTAAGATTGATTTGACTTCATTGATTGTGGGTTGACTCTCATTAAAACAGGATAGGTGCAACATACATGTACATGCATGCATTTTCACTGATGAAACATAAGAGGCTAATTAAATAATCAGATGAACTGAGGCACTCACATTCTGAAGCAAATTAAATAATCTTATACCGGTAACTTTAGACACAATACAAGTTACATGTATTAATCTAAATGCAGGTAAACAAGAAGTGTTGTTTTGTATCCAAATAAGAGCCACACCTTACCCGTCTGTGTTCTCGCTTCTTGAAGCTTGTGGCCAATTGTTTTGAAACAATCTGACTTTCAACTGTCCATTTAGTTCTCCGTTCATTCGCTTCTTCCACGTAAGGGCGAGATATTGCTGCTGAGGCAAGCATATCTAGCGGAGAAATCAGACTGCTGGTCCACTCATTCTCCATTTTCTCCATACCGAGTACTCCGCCATTACTGTTTGTCTCAGGCAATTACTAAAACGTGGGACGGGACGTCACTGGTTTTGGCAACAACCGAGGGGAGGTCACTGTCCGAGTGATATGTCCCATCCCGTCCCAGGGTTTAGCAAAAACCTTCGGCTCACACTCCATGAGAACTGGTGCAACTGAACTTGCTTTCCTTTTCTTGTAGTTTTCATTTCCTTTAATTGTTAGTACTGCACCCTCTTTCAATATGGGCTTATAGCCAATGCTCCTCAACAGATCAGAGGCCTTGTATGAGTCTTCAGTAAAATGTGCAGAGCAGAGGAAAAACCACTTCGTAGGTGCCCAGTGTGCCCGAAAACACATCCAGATCTTTGCAGTTTGAACATTCTTGGGCCATGAATGCAACGTAAACCCACCTTCTGTCATGTTGCTGCACCCAGCAGCAACACATCTATGTGGCATAGTGATAAATTAGCTCAAAATGGAGGATCGGAGTTGCATTCGTATAGCGGAAATGGCGATGAGACCGATAGACTTCCTACTGTGATGTCACGGACGTCAAGGTCATTCACTCAGACCGCTACCTATATAAATTACTTTAATCATAAAAATTACTATATTGGATTTATTAATGCTTAAAACTATTCCTATGCCATTCTTGAGGTCTCAAGGCATTTATAAACAAAAAGTGAGGCTATGGTTCTACGTATACTAGTGCATCTCAAAAAATTAGAATATTGTGAAAAAGTTCAATATTTTCCATCAGTTATTTAAGAAAGTGAAAATGTTAAATATTATAGATTCATTACACATAAACTAAAATGTTTCAAGCATTTTTCTATTTTAATTTTAATCAGTATGGCATACAGTACAAAAACATTAAAAAAAGCCCATCTCAAAATATTAGAATATTTCATTTCGAGTTTGAGTAAAACAGTATGAACACAGTGTATCTCTCGGTCTAGTTCAGTACACACAACCACAATCATGAGGAAGACTGCTGACTTGACTGTTGTCCAGAAGATGATCACTGATGCCCTCCACAAGGAGGGTAAGCCACAAAAGGTCATTGCTGAAAAGGGTGGCTGGAAAAGGTGCACAAGCAACAGGTATGGCCGCAGTCTTGAGAGGATTGTCAAGAAAAGTTGATTCAAGAACTTGGGAGAGCTTCACAAGGAGTGGACTGAGGCTGGTGTCAGTATATCAAGACCCATCACGAACAGACATCTTCAAGAAAGGGGATACAACTTTCGCATTCCTAATATCAAGCTACTCCTGAGCCAGAGACAATGTCAGAAGTGTCTTATCTGGGCTAAGGAGAGAAAGAAATGGACTGTTGCTCAGTGGTCCAAACTCCTCTTTTCAGATGAAAGTACATTTTGCATTTAATTTGGAAATCACGGTTCTAGAGTCTGGAGGAAGAGTGGAGAGGCACAGAATCCAAGGTGTTTGAAGCTCAGTGTGAAGTTTCCACAGTCTGTGATGATTTGGGGTGCCATGTCATCTGCTGGTGTTGGTCCACTGTATTTTATCAAGTCCAAAGTCAACACAGCCATCTACCAGGAGATTTTAGAGCACTTCATGCTTCCATCTGTTGACAAGCTTTTTGGAGATGCTGATTTCCTTTTCAAGCAGGACTTAGCACCTACCCACAGTGCCAAAACTACGACCAAATGGTTTGCTGACCATGATATTACTGTGTTTGATTGGCCAGCCAACTTGCCTGACCTGAACCCCATAGAGAATCTATGGGGTATTGTCAAGAGGAAGATGAGAAACACCCGACCCAAAAATATAGATATGCTGAAGGCCACTATCAAAGCAACCTGGGCTTCAATAACACCTCAGCAGTGCCACAGACTGATCACCTCCATGCCACACCGCATTGATTCAGTAATTCATGGTAAAGGAGCCCCAACCAAGTATTGAGTGTATAAATGAATATACTTTTCAGAAGTTGGACATTTCTGTATTGTAAATCCTTTTTTTGATTGATCTTAGGGAATATTCTAATAATTTGATATACTGGATTTCTGATTTTCATGAGCTATAAGCCATAATCATCAAAATTAAAACAAAAAAGGCTTTAAATATTTCACTTTACATGAATATAGAATATATGAAAGTTTACCTTTTTGAATTAAATTATGAAAAAAAAGGAACTTTTTCATGGTATTCTAATTTTTTGAGATGCACCAGTATGCTTTAAGCTTGATGAGAGAGACCTTGAAATTGTGAGGAAAGTCAAGAGCAGGGGTAGGGAGAACAAATGTACTTCTAATTGCTGTTGATTATCAACCAAGAACCAATAAATAAACATTATAGATGTTAAAATTGAGTATTGATGACTCAATTTAATATTCTGTTAATAGTGGTAATGGTGTTACAAATACATGAAATTACAGTATAGATATAGTGGTAAGAGTTTCTACATGTTGGTACAAAATTCAAGTAACAACAATAAAATGTTCATTTCCATTTATTAAAATGTGCTTAGTTTCCATTGTTGTGGTCATTTGCAAGGCGAAGGTTGCCTCTCACTCTTTCAAGAACCTTCGCCTTGTAAATGACCGTAACACCTTCTACTGTCGTTTTGAAAAGCAATCGGACAGTCCTGATACCTCCCCCCACAATTGCCATCTTCACCCCCACCTCCCCCCTCTCTTCAGGAACCTGCTCCTCCTCATATCTGTCCACATCAAGGGCCCCCTCCACCACCTCCCCCACTGCGCCTCTCACTATTCAGGAGAGAGATGTTAATAGACTGTTCAAGAGATAGAACCCCCGTAAATCAGCTGGACCTGACTCTGTCTCTCCAGCCACCATGAGAAACTGTGCCGACCAGTTGTCTCCAGTGTTCAGACATTTTCAACACCTCATTGGAGACATGCCACATGCCAGCCTGTTTCAAGTCCTCCACCATCATACCCATCCCCAAAAAAAGCAAGGACCACAGGACTAAATGACTACAGACCCATTGCCCTCACCTCGGTGGTGAAGTCCTTTGAGTACCCTGTTCTCTTCCACCTCAAAGCCATTACAGACCCCCTTCTGGACCCCCTGCAGTTTGCCTGGAGAGCCAACAGGTCTGTGGATGACGGTCAACATGGCCCTCCACTTTATCCTCCAGCACCTGGATTTGCCAGGATCCTGTGTGTGGACTTCAGCTTTGCATTCAATGCCATCATTCTAGCTCTGCTACAGGACAAGCTGTCCCAGGTGCCTGACCTCACCTGCAGGTGGATTACTGACTTCCTGACTGCCAGGAAGCCGCAAGTGAGGTTGGGGAAGCATGTGTCCAACACTCGGACGATCAGCACTGGATCCCCCCTCCCCCAAAGCTGTGTTCTTTCTCCTCTGCTCTTCTCCCTGTATACAAACAGCTGCACCTTCACCCACCAGTCCATCAAGCCCCTGAAGTTTGTGGATGACACCAACCTCATTGGACTCCTCTCTGGTGAGGATGAGTCTGCCTACAGGTGGGAGATCGACCATCTGGTGACCTGGTGCAGCCAAAACAACCTGGAGCTTAATGCTGCAGAAACAGTGGAGATGATTGTGGACTTCAGGAAGAACCCAACCTCTCCTCTCCCCATCACCCTGTGTGGCTCACCAGCAGACACTGTGGATTCAAACTGCTTCCTGGGCACCATAATCACCCAGGACCTGAAGTGGGAACTGAACATCAGCTCCCTCATCTCAAAAGCACAACAGAGGATGTACCTCCTGCAGCAGTTAAAGTTCAACCTGTCAGGCCAATGATGGTGCACTTCTACACAGCCACCATTGAGTCCATCCTCACCTCCATCACCATCTGGTACGCTGCTGCCTCTGCCAGGGACAAGGGTAGACTGCAGGGTATCATTTGCTCGGCAGAGAAGGTGATCGGCTGCAGCCTGCCTTCACTTGAGGACTTGTTCGCCTCCAGGACACCCTGAGGCAAGCAGAAAAGATTGTGGCTGATCCCCCTCACCCCGGACAAAAATTCTTTGAGACACTCCCCTCTGGCAGGAGGCTGCAGTCCAAGACCAAAACCTCACGCCACAGAAACAGTTTCTTTCCTACTGCTGCTGGCCTCATAAACATGTTATTGTTATTTTCTTATTTCTTAATATCTTAAACTATCTTTATGTAGCTCCTTTATTAGAATAGACTGTCTTTATTTAGTATTTATTTATTTAGCACCTTAACTCCAAGCCAAATTCCTTGTAGTTGCAATAATTACTTGACAATAAAGCTTTATTCTGATTCTGAAGTTCACATGTACATACAATTGTATTCCTGTAGACATATGGAAATAAATCAAATGTCCATTGACTATGTCTGACAAAAATGCTATAGTTTATTGACATCTAATCACATTATGTTCACATCATGAGTACCAGTTTCCACTACAATTCACTGCCTCTCCTAGCCTGTGTAGTTTTAACCATTTTTATTTTTTAAAGTTATGTTTATTGATGGGGTGAGAAGCTTGGTCATTTGGGAAAGACTCAAAGTAGAACCGCTGCTCCACCTCATCGAAAGTTCTCAGTTTGAGGTGGCTCGGGCACCTTGTGAGGATGCCCCTTGGACGTCTCCCAAGGAAAGGTTTTCTGGGCATGCTCCACTGGGAGGAAACCCTGGGGTAGACCCAGGACACGCTGGAGAGATTACATCTCTCGGCTGGCCTGGGAATGCCTCAGTATTGCCCAGAAGAGCTGGTGGAGGTGGCCGGGAAGAGGGAAGTCTGGGCTGCTCTGCTTAGGCTGCTACCCCTGCGACCCGGATCCAGATAAGCAGTAGAAGATGGATGGATGTTTAGTGAATTTCCAGAACAAAACACCACACATTTTCAAGTTAATTAACATATTGTGTTCATTAACTTTTATACAAATTGTTGCACGAGTTACGACCTTGAATAAAGCCAGCTTGGTCCTCTTTAATAAGCAGGGGGAGTAAACCCTTTCGCCGCATAGCAAGCATCTTTGAGTGGAGCTTCAGATCCACATTTAATCACGAGATTGGCCTATAGGAGGCACAATCCTCAGGCTGTTTATCCTTCTTTAAAATTAAGGAAATATTCGCTTCCCTCAAGGACATGGGTAGAACACCCTTTTCAAAAGAATCATTAGGCATGTTTAGCAGAGGATCATCTAAAAGGTTTTGAAACTGTCTTTATAGAACTCACTACTGAGACCGTCTGGTCCAGCAACTTTTCCAGATTGCATCCCTTTAATAGCATGCAATATCTCTTCCTTAGATGTAGGAGAATTGAGGGTAGATTTTGGATCATCTGATAGGCTGGGTAAATTAAGTGAAGAGATGAAATTTTCCATTAACTCCGGGGCGTCAGCTTGCAACTCTGATTTATACAAATTTTCATAAAAGTTCTGAAATGTATCAAATAACTGAATACCATGACAATCTGTAATTGAAGAAATAGTATGGGAATCAGCCTTTTTTCCATTTTGTTTTGTTCAATAAGCCAAGTATTTGTTTTATCACCATGTTCGGGGCGGCACGGTGGTGTAGTGGTTAGCACTGTCGCCTCACAGCAAGAAGGTCCGGATTTGAGCCCCATGGCTGGCGAGGGCCTTTCTGTGCTGAGTTTGCATGTTCTCCCCGTGTCCGCGTGGGTTTCCTCCGGGTGCTCCAGTTTCCCCCACAGTCCAAAGACATGCAGGTTAGGTTAACTGGTGACTCTAAATTGACCGTAGGTGTGAATGTGAGTGTGAATGGTTGTCTGTGTCTATGTGTCAGCCCTGTGATGACCTGGCGACTTGTCCAGGGTGTACCCCGCCTTTCTCCCGTAGTCAGCTGGGATAGGCTCCAGCTTGCCTGCGACCCTGTAGAACAGGATCAAGCGGCTAGAGATAATGAGATGAGATCACCATGTTCATCCATTTTTTGTTTTGCGAATCTAATTTTGCCTTCTGTGTGTTTCGTTAAGATGAAGTCTAGTGAGGAACTGAGTCCTTAAATTTCTTTAAGCTTTTTGGAGATGGATTCTTAAAGGAGATGCACAGAACCATGGCCTCACTTTTTGTTTATAAATGCCTTGAGACCTCAAGAATGGCATAGGAATAGTTTTAAGTGTCAACAACAAATCTAATATAAGAATATTTTACGATTAAAATGATTCATATAGGTAGTGGTCTGAGTGAATGACCTTGACATCTGTGACATCACCGCAGGAAGGCTATCTACTGTATCTCCTTGCCATTTTTACTATGCTAAAACACAGAGCTAACTGCAACTTCGAGCTTCCATTTTGAGCTAATTTATCACCATGCCACGTAGATGTGTTTTTGGCAGGTGCAGCAACACGACAGAAGGTGGATTTACATTGCATTCATGGCCCAAGAATGTTCAAACTGCAAAGCTTTGGATGTGTTTTGCAAGTAGTTCACCGGCACATTGGGCGCCTACGAAGTGGTCTCTCCTCTGCTCTGCACATTTAAGTGAAGACTCGTACGAAACCTCTGATCTGTTGAGGAGCATTGGCGATAAGCCCGTATTCAAAGAGGGTGCAGTACCAACAATTAAAGGAAATGAAAACTACAAGAAAAGGAAAGTAAGTTCAGTTGCACCAGTTCTCCCGGACTGTGAGCCAAGGGTTGTTGCTAAAACCCGGGACAGGACGTATTATCGCTCGGGCAGTGACCTTCCCATGGTTGTTGCTAAATCGGTGATGTCCCGTCCCAGGTTTTAGTAATAGCCTGAGCCAAGCAATAATGGCGGAGTACTCAGTATGGAGAAAATGGAGAATGAGTGGACCAGCCGTCTGATTTCTCCGCTGGATATGCTTGCTTCAGCAGCAATATCTCGCCCTTACATGGAAGAAGTGAATGAACGGAGAACTGAACGAACAACTGAAAGTCAGATTGTTTCAAAACAATTGGCCACAAGCTCGGCCTTCAAGAAGTGAGAACACAGACGGGTAAGCTTCAACTCTTATTTGGATACAAAACAACAAAAACAACAACACTCGTTGTTTACCTGCATTTAGATTAATACATGTAACTTGTATTGTGCATTTAAGTTACCGGTATAAGATTATTTAATTTGCTTCAGAATGTGATTGTCTCAGGTCATCTGTTTATTTAATTAGTTGTTTGTTTTATCAGTGAAAATGAATGCATGTACATGTATGTTGCATAAGTTATAACACCTGCCCTGTTTTAATAAGTCAACCCACAATCAGTGAAGTCAAATCAGTCTTAGTTTAGCAAGTCAGTAATGGTATTTCTTACTTTCACCATAAATTTTTATTTATATGACTTTGGTCTATAGCTGTCAAAGTCCTCGGCCTTAAAACCGGTTATCACTGTGACATCACACACTCGGGCAGCTGGCTCAGCGGGGCAGCTCGAATGCCAACTTTGCAGTCGATTTTTAACTCTCAAAAATATATATTTTTTTATTCCCATTTATGCAGCATACAAGAGTCAAGGATGGAGATACTATCCACTCAGAAATTTATTTAAAAATAAAGGTTCTGCGTGTCTCCTTTAAAGTCTTTCTCTGCAAGTTTAAGTTTAGATTTTAAAATCTGCCTTTGTTCTGCTTGCTTACGCCTTTTATTAGATGCGTAAGATATGGTAAGATCTCTTGAAAAGGCTTTGGATGTTTCCCATAGCAGTGATGGGCCATCCGTAGAGTGTAAGTTAATAGACAAAAATGACTTAAATTCTTCTGTGAAATAAGATATGATCCTTCAGAATTAGAGGGTTGAGCCTCCAGTGTCTTGTCTGAGTAAGTGTAAGTCTGAGTAAGGTGACTTTTAAAATATATCCCACTACAGATTACAGCGTGCATATCCTAAAAAGTATTTTGTAACATATTCCGATCGATTACTCAAGGTGAGTAACATATTCTAAATACTTTTGATTACATCAGTGTTGTCTTACATTATATTAGGTGTGAATCAAACCTTTGTCAGAGGTTGTAAGACCGACATTCAATGCCAGCAAAAACCCACGACCCCACTTCATAGGATAGATTGATGTAACATTGTCAGTGTGTCATCAAACCTGCAATAGCAGTGTTTTGTCTGCGCATAGGCTAAATCACTGTCAATCCTACCATTGATTTTTATCCCCCGCTAGCTGAAAGGCCCGAAGGGGGATTGTGTTGTGGCAATGTCTGTCCGTCTGTCCCAGGAAAATGGTACTGACCTTCTGAAATCAACTCCTCACAATTTTTGGAGGAATTTCACAAAACTCGATGATGGGCATTATGTCAGTAGTATTCTTATTGTAATTTCATTAAATTCGGTCACATTTTACCAGAGTTACAGCCCTTGATTAACAAAATTATAATTTGACAATTTGAGTGTTTTTTTCCCTTCTGAAATCAACTCCTCTCTCAATTTTTTCCGCCGCTGGCTGAAAGGCCCAAAGGGGGATTATGTCGTGGTGACATCCGTCCCGGGAAGGGTACTCACCACCTGAAATCAACTCCTCTCTCAATTTTTGGAGGAATTTCATGAAACTTGACAGAATTGTTTGTTATATGTTAGTAATACGCATATTGCAATTTTGTTCAATTCAGTCACATTTTACCAGAGTTATGGCATAGTTGCCAGCAGGGGATGTTTGTGCTCTCAGAGCACTCTTGTTAAAAATCAGGCAACACAATGAAAGTTTACCAATACAGGGGGAGTTGCATGCCTGTTTGTCAAGCAATCTGTCAATAAACCTGAACCTATGATTGGCCAAAAACATGCTGGCTGAGTATAGGCCTTAATGGCCTACAACAAACCTGATTTTACGGAGAGGATTTTTTTTTTTTTAAATGTAGGCTATGTATAACCAGAAAAAGAGAGTGAGAGAAAGGAGGTAGGCTACCTGAGAGATGCGTAGAAGATTTGATTATAAAAATGTTAGAGTTTGAAAAGCCTAGGCAATCATATTAGAATGATTTTTAAAAAGTAGTCCATTCAAATAATCAGTGTAACTGTATTCTGAATAACACCCATTTAAATTGTAACTGTATTTAAATACAATTACTCGTAGGCTATTTTGTATTTTAAATACGTATTCCCAAATGTATTTAGTTATTCTCCAACATCGTCAATACATGCAAGATAGATGTCATGTCACATTTAATGTTAGTCAGGTTTACTTATGAGGCTCTTCTTCGCCTTGCTCTTCAACATCAGAGGTTGAAACCAATATGGTAACATTGGCTGTCATGGTATCAGAAGCATCGACACTGCAGTCTAGATAAACAGTAGAAAACAAGTCAGGTTTTTGGTTGCCATTTAGCATAAAGATACAATACATTTAGCATAAAGATGCCATACTAATATTAGTTTACTTACGAGGCTCCTCTTCGCCAGGGTCTTCACAGATCGAAGTTGATGTGGAACTAACGTTAACCTTGTGCCTGGTTAGCTTTCGCCTCTTCTTGTGTCTGCATACGTGTGTTCACTGCTTCAAATGGGTTAAATGCAGACGATGAATTTCACTGTGCTTGAACGTGCATGTGACAAAGGGTTCTTCTTCTTGACTGGTGGTCATTCCTAACCCAGGAACAATTCTGGGTTTAGGTGTAACTCCGTTGGTTTTCAGTCAATTAAGTGAAAAGAACAAATGTAAGCGCTCTTCGGAAGATGTTTTAATTTCAGTGATGCTAACCATTCCCTTGTTTTCGTCTCGTACCTGGGCATTGAATGAAGTGCATATGGTGCTGGACAACATGTCTTGCTAGTCCGTTTGTGCTCAAAACAGATTCTACTCATAAAATCTTTCAGCTTTCGTGAGTTGTTTGTGCACCCGACGACAGCACACGTTGAATCAGAAAAAGGCATAATTTTAAGATGTTATCCTCTGACTAAAACAGTCGTCATAGCTAGCTCCGCTTGGCTACATTCGGCTCCCTCAGCGGCTGGGAAAAACTGGAACTCAAAGACCAGCATCCAGGAGAGGCGGGTGTCATGGCGAAAAGTCGCAGGAAAGTCGTGGATAAAAACCCGGTCATTTCAACAACTCTGACAGTCTGGTGAAAGATAAATATATAATGACAAACTTTGATATGACACCTTGCAAACACACACTTCACTTTGGTCAAATCTAGATTTCTTGGTCAATAAAACCCCAATAAAACTGTAAATTTGGAAACAAAAAGGAATCTCCCATCTCCATCACATCTTTGAAAACAACACTCTCCTCAGCTTTGAAGAATTGCTCCAGAGGTATGTTATCAGTGGAAATCATTTTCTTTTATACATACAAATAAAAATATGCACTAAAAACAAAAGTCAGTATTGCTTTAAATAATCTCCAACAACCTCCTTTACCTGTAAAATTGATGACAATATCTGATTTTAAGAAACAGCTCTCAGAAATATAAAAACTGCTATCTACTATAGATCCAACCATTGCCGTACCCAAAAACAAATGGGAAGATGACTTCTCCATCTCTACTGATGCCAACTTCTGGGAACAAATCTGCTCTTATACTTTCAGAATGACCTCATCTACAATTAATACAATACAAAATGTTGCACAGAACCTATACCCATGCCACATGGCACTGTCCACTGGTTCATCATTTCTGGGAATGTATCACCCACATCATATCTTTGATTCTGAACTGCACCATCCCACTATCCCCAAAGTTCTGCCTATTTGGAGATCTAAGAACTCTTGGCCCACAATATCGTAACTCAAAATTAGTTTTAGTCACCCTTGCTATCATCAAGAAAACAATACTCATGAACTGGAAAACTTTATATAAACTCAGTACATCGTTATGGATTCTAATAATTACAGAACACACATTACATGAAAAAAATCATAGCCTCTTTAAAAAAAATTAAATACTTTTTGCAAACCTGGAAACCCTGGAAACCAATTGTTTTCTTTCTAAATTTGCCTGTGAGCTGACGCCACTCCTACATACTCTTAAATACTTATACAGATACACATACTAACATGCACCCTGATTCCCATGTGCACACAGATGCACAAACACAATAACGTATTCTTAATTTATTCCTACAATTCATTAATTTTTTTTCACTTGAAAGACAAATTGTCACATAAGGAAAATATACCAATTTTTACAGAAACCTGGAATCCTTCATAGAAGTACTCTAACCATAATACAACCTCAACCCCCCCCCCCCACACACACACACACACACACACACAAAACCATATTGTTTGTGCAGCAGCTTATAGAAAGTGCATCCCCCCCCCCCCCCCCCCACAAACTCCCCTTCTTAATCCTACACAAATATATTATGCAATAAACATGTCCTTGTATACTCAAACACAAAAATATTCTTAGGTGCGCGCGCGCACACAATTCCCAATGTGTTGAATATTTGTGTCCTTGTTGTCATTATCACCATCTATCCAAATAATGCATCTGTTATAATATACTGTATATATCTATAGTGTGTGTGTGTGTGTGTGTGTGTATGTATGTATATATGTGTGTGTGTGTGTGTGTATGTATGTATGTATGTATATACACACACACACATATATATATATATATATATATATATATATATATATATATATATATATATATATATATGTGTGTGTGTGTATATATATGTATGTGTGTGTGTGTGTGTGTGTGTGTGTGTATACACACACACACACACACACACACACACAGGTAGTCGTCGACTTACGACCGATCGACTTTACAACCGTCTGGTTATGACTGGCAAGTGTTTCCTAGCTGAGCGTATGACAGTTTCTGCCCCAGCTCCCGACAGCGCCCAGCATCCAGCCAGTGTTGCCAGATACTGCTGACGGTTTCCATCCCAAAATTTGTTCAAAACCCGCCAAAATGCACTTAAAACTGCCCAATCTGGCAACACTGCATCCAGCCTCTTCTATTATGTGTGCAGTGTTTCGCTGGACAAACAACGAGCGAGCTACAGCGCGTGTATGGCTTAACCAGATCTTGTGCTATAACGTGCGCAGCTGGTAATCAAAGTAACTCACTTTTCTGTTCTGTTACACTGTTCCGTGTCTAATGTCCAAAATGAAAAGTTAGTTTTCAACTGTTCAGCTAAAAAAATGTAATTAAAATGATTGTGTTGTTGAAATTGTGTTTGCAATTTATTTATAATCAAAAACTGTTAGAGGTGGATGAAAGAGTGATAGTGTGATAAAGTACTATACTAGTACTGCTGAGTGATGATAAGTCCTAGTGAATGCTTGATAAGTAGACAATAATAAATAATTAGGTGTATTTTTCGGCGCGCGCTGTGCGTGCGCACTATGACTCAAAATAATAGACCAGCAAGAAATAAAAGTTACTTTCACCCCTGAGTATGCAGTGTTTGACTTTAACCAAATATTGAGCCAAGGTAATGAAATAAGAAAATGTTGATAAAATAAGACTTTAAGATGATTACAATATCATTACACATCACAATATACTTACGTTCATTTAACATAGGCCGATTTACGACCAGATCGGTTTACGACCGGTCAGTCGTAACCAAACGCAGTCGTAAGTCGACGACTACTCGTGTGTGTGTGTGTGTGTGTGTGTGTGTGTTATATTTTTATATATAATATAAATTTAAAAGAAGTAAACTGCCTTTCAGATTTTTCAAGTGTAGGTCATAAAAAGAATTTTTCGTGACACCCAGTTATTTTTGTTTAGTGGACCAAAAGCTACTGAATTCGAATCACAGACTTCCAATTTTAAGTTTTTTTTAATTTACTTTTTTTCAGTTTTTTTTTTTTTAATAGAACAATTTAATGAGTTTAGGGTCATGTGGCCCTAAGTGCTCCATTAATTTTTTTTCTTTTTTTTTCTTGCTTCACCATGATGCAATACAAGATTCTATGTCATGCATCATTTGGTGGGCTTTCCCTGTTTGTGTAAGGCATTGTGGGATGCAAATTTGAAACAGGAGAGAACAATGGAGGATGCGAATGAAACTGGAAAGACTGACGACACTAACGGAAAGCAAGATGATGTTCTTTATTAGTTTGGTGTGCAGGTCACACAAGCACCTGTACACCAAACTAAAAAATATCGGTGGTCAGCAAGCACCTTGGTGTGATCAGCTGTTCGTTTAGTGACAAAATGATGTAACCGTCAGTGCACAGTCAAGGTAAACCTGTAGATGATGAAAAAGAAGACAAAGGTAAGCATGTACATGCGCACACAGACTGCCCCTGTCTGCTTGACTGCACGACACGAGTGATTTCATGCACATTATTTGCTTGGGAATCCCCTCAAATTAAATAACTTCCCAGCCACAGAATGGCCTTTTTTTCAGTCAAGATATTACAGAAATAAACATACATTGCAGTGACCAAATTTTAGAGGGAACTAATGCCGCTTTTCCACTACAAACGCGGCTGAGTTGGGCTGAGCCGTGCCGTGCTGAGTTGGGCTGAGTCGAGCTGAGTGGGGCTGTTGGATTTGCATTTCGACTACAACCGCGCTGAACCGCGCTGGCTGGAAGTGGGTGGACACATTGGGTGGAGTTAGCGAAAGTGGGTGGACGTCACGTGATGTCGTTAGGCAGCGCAAACAGTGACATCAGTGACCTTTTAAGCGGTAGTCTCACGACCCGGATAGTAAACAATAAACATGGAGGACATGGAGTCGTTAGTGCTGCTGGTCTTGGTGCTGTGGCTTGTTGTCACCGACAACGCCAACAGATACTGGCAAGAGCATATAGATGAGGCGAGGCGCATAAGGCTTCAGAAATTCTCGTAATTCGTAATTCTTCTTCTTCCGGGTTTACGGTGTTTACAGATCCCAGCGTGCTCACGGGGCGTGTGTGGGCATGTGAGGACACTCCTCCTCACCAATCAGTGCACAGGGGAGTGTCTCCTCACGCCCCTAGCCCCACTCGGCTCGGTTTGGCTCGCTTCAGCCCCACTCCAAAACCATGCGAGTTTTGGGTGCTAAGCAGGGCTGAAGCGAGCGGAGTCGTGCTGCTCTGAGGTAGTCGAAACGCGAGCCGTGTTGGGCTGAAGTGAGCTGAAGCAAGCTGAAGTGAGCTGAAAAAGGGTAGTGGAAAAGGGCCATAAATTTCACCTGTTTTATGAAATTGAAAGGCTGTCTAGTTTGAACAACTGTGGGGCCAATCAAGCTGATGCTCTGCCATCTCTTGGCTGATGGCTTGGCAGGTGGGCACTGGTGTGGGCATGGGGCAGCCGGTGGTGGGCATTGCTGCATTTGGCATCTCTGATGGGCTGGGCTGGGGCAGCGCATGGGCTGGTAGAGCTGGGTGCCAACATATGGCAGATTCAGTTCAGACCTTTGCTTGCCAATGAATGTTATGATCTCAATAGGTCACACACAAACACTTGTACACTTGCTTGCGGAACCATAGTGCTAATGTCCAACAATGCACAGCTCAGGTCTACACCTCTTCCCACTTAACGATTCAGCATGGCTTCCTGTCGACAGGGGGAATGATACTCTTGGAAGAGGGTACTAATGCCTGGAGCACCAACCGTGCCCCACATACTGTGGACCACCTGACGGCTGAAGGTGCTCATGGCCAGACTGACCTTGAGCTGCTAGAGAGATGGCCTGAAGTAGTCACAGTGCAGGGCAAGGACAAAGTTGCGCACTGGTGCCGGCTCCACCCTCACACCCGCTGCCCTGTGTTGGTCTATCTGGGGTACTGGGTGTAGCAGTATGTACCCATTGTTGGGTGCCGCATCTGCATCGGGCATCTGCCTTCTTCATCGGTGGCTGGGGGATGATAGGGTTTTGCTCTCCTTTTGCATTATCATTGTATAAGTATTACAAGGTGTGGTTTTTGTTTTGTTTTTTTAAACTGTTTTTGGTTCATCTTTCTTGCTTTTTGTCTTTTATTATTGCTCTTTCCTTTTTATCTCTGTTCTAATTTTTTTATATCCCTTTATTTCTTGTCCAGTCTTTCATTCCTGCCGCCCCTAAGCAAGGGGGAAGAAAGAAGGGGAGGAGAGGAATGAAAGAGAAAAAGGGAGAGGAAATTAAGAGAAAACAGGGGAAGGGAAAAGCGAGGAAAGAAGGAAAAAGGGGCAAAACGGTGGCTGCTTGGAAGAATCTAAAATATGAAACTTATTTTAAACACTATTTCGCATAATTCTGTATGTTTCATAGTTTTGATGTCTTCAGTATTGTTCTGCAGTGTAGAAAATAGTCGAAATACATAAAAACCTGTGAATGAGTAGGGGTGTATAAACTTTTGACTAGTATGGTATATACTACAAATTACTGATACTGTATAAATCACAAGGATTTATTTTGCACTTTAAAAATTTACCTCTTCCTTTTGTTCATTACATATATTGCATTCCTTGTCTATGCACTATTGTCTTTGTTTATTGTCTTTTGATTTGTTATATTGTACAGCCTTTGTGCTGGTATAATTTAAAATAAATAAATAGATAAAAAGCCAAGGCACTCTTGGCATGGTTGATCCATGAGAAGGGGCATTTGGAGGATGTGAGTTCAGTCAGGGGAGCAGTGATGGTGCTATAGATCCTGATAAACCTCCAATACAAGTTGGCAAACCCCTAAAAGTGCTGCAGTTCCTTATAGGAAGAGGGAACGGGCCACTCGGAGACTGCCTTGACCTTGTCGGGGTCCATTTGGACTACCCCAGGGGATCTCACAAATCCCAAGGACATGGTGCATTTTTGTGAAATTTGCACTTCTCTGCTTTGGTGAAAAGTTGGTTCTCTTGGAGCCATTGCAGGACCTGTCTGACATGGAACCAATGGATCTCCAAAGTAGGGGAGAAGATGAGAATATCGTCAAGATATATGAAGGCGAACTGGTTAATAAAATCTTGTGAGCTGTCATTGATCAGGGCTTGGAAGACAGATGGGGTGTTAGTGAGCCCAAACTGAAGAACCAAGTAATCACAGTGGCCAGTAGGAGTGTTGAATGCCGTCTTCCACTCGTCTCCTCCTCTTATTTGCACCAGGTGGTAGGCATTACGGAGGTCCAACTTGGTGAAAAACTGAGCCCCCTGAAGTAACCCGAAGGCAGAGGACATGAGTGGTAGGGGATTCTTAACAGTAATAGCATTTAGTCCCTGATAGTCAGTGCAGGGCCTGAGGGACTTGTTTGTCTTCTCTACAAAAAAGAGCCCTCCTTCTGCTGGAGAGGACGATGGACAGATGATGCCAGCTGCTTGTGACTGACATGTATTTGTCCATGGCTTCTTGCTCCAGGGGTGGAAAGAGAATAGATATGACCCCTGGGAGGTGTGGTTTCAGTTAACGGCTATATGGTGCAATCATGGGGCCAATGGGGAGGGAAGAGAAGTGGCGCAAGCCTTACTGAAAACCAAACAAAGGTCCAGATTTTCAGGGGGCACATTGGAAAGATCCGCTGTCTCATCAGGGCTGGTGACAAGAAGGGTCAGAGGAGTCTGAGCAGAAGACAGACAGGTAGCCAGGCAGCGAGTATTTCAGGAGAGGATGGTCTCATTGCTCCAGTTAATGTGGAGGTGTAACCAGGGAAGGCCAAGCACAATAAGCTCAAAGGAGTTGTTCATGGCATAGAATGAAATCAATTTGATGTCCATCCATCCATTATCCATAACCGCTTATCCTGTGCAGGGTTGCAGGCAAGCTGGAGCCTATCCCAGCTGACTATGGGCGAGAGGCGGGGTACACCTTGGACAAGTCGCCAAGTCATTGCCGGGCTGACACATTAGAGACAACCAACCATTCATGCTCTCATTCACACCTACAGTCAATTTAGAGCCACCAATTAGCCTAACCTGCATGTCTTTGGACTGGGGGAAACCAGAGCACCTGGAGGAAACCCATGCAGACACAGGGAGAACATGAAAACTCCACACAGAAAGGTCCCCGGTGACTGCTGTACTCAATCCCAGAATCTTCTTGCTGTGAGGTGGTAGTGCAAATCATTACACCACCGTGCCTCCCTCAATTTGATGTGATTTACCTGAAACTTTCACAGCAACTGGGTCGATGACGTGCAAAATGGGACTGAATTCAGCCCCGTTCAGAGCTCTGGTCATGAGGGGACAATCTAACACCCAAAGGGGATGCCTAGTTTCTCAGCCCAGGAAGTCATGATAAAGTTGTGGTCAGCACCAGAATCATTGAGGCGTTGGACAGATTGGATCTTATTCTGAAATGCAATCTTGACAGTCAGCGGTGACCTAGCAGCCGGGGAAGTTTGTGAAGAGATGCCCACCTATATTCCTGCATTTACTGGTGGGCAGACCTTTTTACCAGGCAGTGGGAGATGAAATGTCCAGACTGACCACAGTAAAAACAGGAACTATTTTCTGGATGATGTCTTTTTCCTCTGGGGTTACCTGGGTTGTGCCTAATTGCATGAGCTCTGATTTATCGGCGGTGGCACCCTCCAATAGGGGGGTGACATTCCTGGGTTCAACCCTTCAGCTCCACCTCTAATCTCTTCTCTGATTGCGCAGCAGAAGATGAGCATCCATCCGATTGGCCATCCATGCAGTCAGGAAAATCATGAGGCGCAGTCTCCTCCAAGATGGCATGATATTAACCCATGAAAGAAAGTCGTAAGGTGCTTGCATTCCAGTCGACTGCTGTGGCAAGGGTCCAAAATTCAATGGCATAATCATGACCTGAACGAGCACCTTGCTTCAGTCCCACTAACTATCTCGCCACCTCCCTGCCCTGGGGGGAATGGTCAGAAACCTTCTGCATCTCTTCAGTGAACTCCCTAAAACTCAAACAACAGGATGCCCTGGGGTCCCAAACAACTGCTCCCCACTCTTGTGTCTTTCCTGTTAAGTATGATGACACAAGCTGCATGTGAGCTCTTGGAAGGGAAGGTGGATGCCTGAACTTCCATGGCTAAGGAGCAATGTGAGAGGAATGAATGGTGGGTCCTGGGTGCACTGTCATACAGCTGTGGAGTAGGGAGACGAGACTCATGATGGTGGGGAGTAGCCAGTTGACTGGTTGGTGCCAATGCTGGTCGGCCTGTGATCGAAGCCTGAAGGTTCTTTGTCTGTGAGGAGAGTCTTTGTAGGGTGTTAGTGATGGAGGACATGCTCTGGCAAACAGCTATGGTCTCTTGCTGATGAGAGCCAAGAACTGAGCCCTGTTTTGCTAATGCAGTTTTGAGAGTATCGGCATGTGCTGGTTCCATAGTGTGCATAGTGTGGTGGAAAAATTATGTCATGACCGGGAGGTCATGGGTGCAGATAGGACCCAAAGAACAGCTTCAAAAGTCACAGATTAGGCTGAGGTGTACCTGATGAGTAGAACGCTGAGGAGCACAGGTAGGGAGCAGACGCAGCACAGTTAACTCTTGTGACCTAAATCCAAGGATGGCAGAGCAGACGCAGAGTAAACAGTCAGATTAATCCCAGGAAAAATCCAAGTGCTGCTGACAGTCATTAGCTCGGGAAAAAAATGAGTCCAGAGTCCATCATGGTCAAAAAAAAAAAAAGTCCCAAAAACCGCAGGCAAAAATCATAAACCAAAATGCGTAGTCCAAATCAGAAAACCAGGGAAAGGCAGCACAGAAAAACAAACAAACATGAGTGTGAACTTGACATAATAATATAATGGCAAGTATTTTTCTGCGTTGGGTCTCCTTGTCATGTTCGTATCGAGTCACTAAAAGCAAACGCATAGCAGGTGTGCTAGCACAGTGCGTGGTGAACATGGAAAACACAGGGTGGAGGGCAAAGGCACAGGCCATGATTTGGAAGTTCCAGGCTGGGTCAGTGCACGCAATCACCAGTTATTTATTTTTTTACTAAACTTCTGATGCTGTAGTTGAAGGAAAGGGTGGAAAGGCTGTTTGTTTGTGCTTTTGATGTGGTATTTGAAGAAGGAGAAGCTGCTATTTGTACTAGAGTAGACACAGATGCTTCAACTGTTTTGGCTATAGCACACTTGGATGAAATACTGAAAGGAGAAGAGAGCGGTTGTTTAGACAGTTTTCATGTCCAGGCAGTATTTGACAGAAGATGGATATGATGCGTTACTAGTACCTGATGATACAGTATTAACTGAACAGCATACATTTTGCTCATGTTGAGAGAATCTCTTTCAGAGCCTATAAATACAGAAAAAAAAAAAAACCAATGAGTTAGTTGAGAGAGATAACAGGGTGGTGTATCCATTCATTTGATATGGAAATCATGTTTTTAGATGCAATATAACATCACGTGTTTCAGTGGACAAAAAAAGGCAATGACAAGCACAGGGAAGTTTATCACAGAGTGATGCATTATAAATTAATCTTATAATGGCCTTTTCCTTCATGCCAATTCCATGATTATTGTAGGGACTTAAAATTTAAAACAGGTTCAGTTCACCCTTACAATCAGCTTGCTGTAAAGGGACATAAGATCACAGGTTTTGGAATTTTGAAAAAATATTTGATTGCAGGGGCAGGGTGATTTTAGTAAAAAAGATGACAATTGCAAATAGACACTGCTTTATCATAACTGTGAAAGTTGAACACCAAATCAATAAAAAAAAAAAGAAGCAGCAGCAGCAAACTGATTTGTACCATTTATTAACTTCCTGGGTTCCAGAAAACCGCTGGAGCAGTTATTGTTCCTCTTCTTAACGAGCGACTTGGCTTGAGTATTCATCTTCCTCTTCCTCCGTGGTTGTAGGTTCTAAATCGTCCTCAGACAGCCAACCAAAGATTGAGGACAAATTTGAAGAGTTTTTGTTGTCTTTTTCAAAAGACTCCGTATCAAGAACGCATGCCATCACAGAGAATAGTATAGAGTCTGTGTGGACACAAAAGGCGGCAGTGGCGCATATGATGCCTCACATGCAGCGCCACTGGCCTGTAAATCGCTGCCATCTAATAATGGCAGACAAGCTTTTGGTGATTTTTGGAACGGAGTTCAGACGCAAAAAAATTAATTTTTCGAACTAATTTTTTATTTATCTGTGAATTTTACAACCTATTTGAGCATATCACACATAGAAAACCCGGGATTTTATGATGTAATTTTCATTAGACTAGCACTTTAATGCATCTGTGAAGCTGTTTGGGCCAAGAACCCCTCTCAGTTTCTGGTGTTGCTAAGTCTCAGTCTTTGGCATCAGGAGGATGGGTTACCTTTTGAGACTGGTTCCTCTTAAGGTTTCTTCCTCATGTTTTTGGGAGTTTTTTTTTTTCCCTTCTTGTTATTGTTTCCTCAGGCTTGCTCATTAAGGATGCGTTAATAAATTCACTGAAAAAAAGTTTAAAAAGGTATATCCAGAATTTATGCATATTTCTGTAAAGCTGCTTTGTGACACGGATCATTTTGTTCCTCCTCTGAGCCAGAACAGTTGGTAGTAACCGCCAGAATTGACATCTGTTTAAAAGGAAAAAGTCAGCATTGCAGAACAGGGGTGTGGCATTTTTGAGGTGTGCAAATTCTAATATCTCTATCTACGGTGCTGAAGATCTGCATCTTGAATCACTTCCCACTTCTCTTTAGTTTCTCCTCCAGCATATTTCTGATCACACAAATGCAATGCGGGGCGGCACGGTGGTGTAGTGGTTAGCACTGTCGCCTCACAGCAAGAAGGTCCGGGTTCGAACCCTGTGGCCGGCGGGGGCCTTTCTGTGCGGAGTTTGCATGTTCTCCCCGTGTCCGCATGGGTTTCCTCTGGGTGCCCTGGTTTCTCCCACAGTCCAAAGACATGCAGGTTAGGTTAACTGGTGACTCTAAATTGGCCGTAGGTGTGAATGTGAGTGTGAATGGTTGTCTGTGTCTATGTGTCAGCCCTGTGATGACCTGGCGACTTGTCCAGGGTGTACCCCGCCTTTCGCCCGTTGTCAGCTGGGATAGGCTCCAGCTTGCCTGCGACCCTGTAGAACAGGATAAAGCGGCTAGAGATAATGAGATGAGATGAAACAAATGCAATGCTCAGCAACTTAGCTTGTGTTTGAAGAGTAATATAAATGTGCAAGGCTAGCAAAAGCGACTCAACACTCAATTACCCACCATTATTGTTTTGAAAGCAACGCCCGTAGGTTTTTTTTTTTTTTTGTACTTCTGACAGTTATACATACCTTTGGCACCAACGCTCTGTTTGTTTGCACTAATAAATGTTCCTGCTTGCAAGCTTGAATCACCGATTAAAATGCTCTGTATATTTTTTTCCTTCTATCATAAATATCATTTATTGCACATTTCCTTGAAATATCATGATATAATTTTGAGGCTATATCGCCCACCCCTAGTTTCCACCAGGTGCTCGGGTTTCTTCCCACAATCCAAAGACATGGATTCGGTCAACTGGCCACATAATTGAGGTTTTTCACCCACGTGACCAAGTCATGTGATGCATCGTTAGGCTGCCATTTTGGACGTCACGGCTCGAATCAGTTTGAATGCGAGGAAGGCGACAAACGAAAAACATAAAAGAAAAAGGAGCGAGATGCAGAAAACACCTTCACTATCCAGCGACGTAGGGCATTTACAGGGCGAGCAGAGGGAGAGGTATTTGCAAAAATTGAGGTTAGCAGGCTTAGAGAACGACGTTTACCTGCTTCCACCAGGATTGTTCATTGACGTACGGAAGTACACGAAGCCCTCGTCTTTACCTGACTTCGGCCCACATGATCTGTATACCCATGTCGTTAAAAACCCATCGCCATACACAGGTATTGATCTGAAAGCGTGTAAGAGTTTGGATGCCTACAAATATTTTGTGTCAGGCTGGGTAACATGCCTACATCAGTGGGTCGTCCCTGGAGCCGGTGGTCGCCATCTTATTACAGCTAAGGCTTGTTCACATTTTCATTTACTTTCGGTCCTCAGGATAAACAAAATGTTATTAAATGTCATTGAAATAACTTCTTAGTCTGGTGAGACATGGCCCGTTATAAATTTGCTGTTACCAGGCAATGACCAAGAACTGTATTATTAGAGTCGGTGTAGTTGTAGCAGTGTACTAGCAGCTAGCTGTTAGCACTAGCTAATGTCAACAACATAGTAGCTAGTATGTTACTGTAGCAATGTTTACGTTCAGTCATTTGGATGACTGTTAAAACCTTTCAGTCTCAAGTTTTTCCTTTACTGTATTTACTAGTTTACTGTAATTATGATCCGGCAGCTATTTACACCGGATCCAGTGTAAATAGCTGCCGGAGCGCGCTCCGGCTTGCTCCCGGAGCACTCCGGGAGCAAGCCGGAGCGCACTGCTTAATTTGAGGGGGAGCAAGCCGGAGCGCGCTCCGGAACCTCGGCCGGAGCACTCCGGGAGCAAGCCGGAGCGCGCTGCTTAATTTGAGGGGGAGCAAGCCGGAGCGCGCTCCGGCAGCTATTTACACTGGATCCGGTGTAAATAGCTGCTGGATCATAATTACAGTAAACTAGTAAATACAGTAAAGGAAAAACTTGAGACTGAAAGGTTTTAACAGTCATCCAAATGACTGAACATAAACATTGATACAGTAACATACTAGCTACTATGTTGTTGACATTAGCTAGCTTGACCTTCAAAATGGCGGACACCGGGGTGTCACGTGACCCTGTGACGTCAGGTGAAATACCTCAATTGTCCATTGGTGAGAATGTGAGTGTGAATGGTTGTTCGTCTCTGTGTTAGCCTTGTGATAGATTGGCGACCTGCCCAGGGTGTATCCTGCCTCTCGCCCAAATTCAGCTGGGATTGGCTTCAGCTTCCCTGGTGACTCTGAGGGATAAGCGGTATATGTTGGAGATGAATAATGAATGGATGTACTAAGTGTGTTTTTGATGGTGAATTGGTACATCTTATTATTCTATTATTGTTCATGATCTAATTTTTTATAATCGAATCAAAGTCATGGCATTATTATAGCTTTTACATGGCATGCAGTACTCTGATTTTAACCTGCAGTAATCTGAGTTTGTGATTTTCTTGGATAGTTGATGCACCTTCTTGGCATAGCATATTTCCTCGTAGGAGAAATAAATATTGACAATGTACATGCCATGATTACAGTTACCAGTTATGATCGAGTATAAATTGAATATTTTTAACACGTTAATCTGTATATTTGTGAACGCCTGATTTTTAGCACCTTGCAAGTTTTGGCAAAGTTAACATTACTAGTGTGAACAATGTGTTTGTATAGACAGATGTCAGCCACTTTGGTAAGTTAGCTAAAAAGATAACGCCAAGTTAAACAGTTATCATTTCCCTTAATTGCCTTGTCAAACTCTGATGGTGAAAAAAGTTTGCTGGTCACAAAATGAATTGCACTCGTCTGACTTAGATTTGAAGTCATGAGCATGATGTTATTCATCCCATTGGCTAACCTTTCAGTTTTTGAATTCTTTATACAGGTCGGCATGTCCGTCAGCGAGGTGCTTTGCATCCCTTGGTTTGCGGAGATTAATAACACACACGTATTGTTTGTTTGTTAGTTACTTACTTACTTACTTACTTACAGACAGACAGACAGACAGACAGCTGGGCTTTGTGGTGTCTGGGCTTGCCCTGACTGTTGTTGATGAAAGCAAATTAATTCATATTTTGTATTGTGTGTCTACTTTGTGTACAAGCCATGGACTGCCAAGAATGCTTGTATTTGTAGCCATGCTTCTCATTTTGTCACCATGAAAACTAAGGCATGCATATGATAGAAAAAAAGATGGGACGTCCATTATGCCTACAGGGAGTGGAAGCAGAGAACGGTCCACACACAGTATACAATGTGTATACACAAACGCGCACACACCGTATATTATCGGTATTCTGTGTAACACTTGTGGTGCTCAGTGTTCCTTGTTGCACATTGGCGCAATTCATAGGAAATATGGCTATTATTAAAACTTTTAAGAATGGCTAATTCATAAAGTGGTAATAAAATGGGGTATTAAACCATTTTTAATGGCAGGGTATTGCAATAACTTTGTAATATCGGTAAACTGTGCAACACTGTTGTGGGGCCCAGTGTTCTCCACTTGTTGTTGTTCTTCCATGGGACGCTAATGTTTTGAAAATTCTTTTGTATTCCTCTCCTGATCAATACCTATGAAACAATGAGGTCAAATACGTGCTTTGTTAGCTTGGATGAAACCAAAATGATTTCACGAAAAGCATACAGAAACATCTGAACTTTTTATTTGGGATTAATCAGAATCACTTCATTAATGATAGGTGTATAGTGATTACTTTTGCACATGAATCTGAGTGTGATTGGTTAATTTTGAGCCCAGTCACATGCCCCATTTTATAAAAAGGTATACTGACTCCCCCCCCCCCCCCTCCCCCACACACACACACCCTTTTTTTTTTTTTTTTTTTTAACTTTTGTTGGTTGCTGTATCACGTGAATGGTGGAAAAAGCTGACATGATTTATCTTGGTTTCATTTTTGCATCACCCAAACTGGCAATTTTAATCGGGATGTGTAGACTTGTCCATTGTATACCCACTGGGCATTCGTAGATGGTGCCATGCCAGCAGTGGAGAGATGTTATACCTTACCTATATTAGGTTTTTGTACTTGCATACAGTACCAGTGAAAAGTTTGGACAAACCTTCTAATTCAGTGGTTTTGCTTTATTTTTATTAATTAAGACACCATGCCTTTAAAGTAATGATGGACTGTCATTTCTCTTTACTTAGTTGAGCATTTGGTGACATGGATGTTGAACAGGGCCACAGTTGTCATCGGGCAGTTTACTGTATTTTTATTATTTTACTATTTTCTGTTTTATGGTCTCAAACACATTAAGAAGGCAAGAAATTCTACTAATTAACAGGTGTGCCTTGTCAAATGTTAATTGAAAAGCATTCCAGGCAACTACCTTATGAAGCTAGTTAAGATGATGCCAATAGTGTGTGAAGCTGTCATCAAAGTAAACGGTGGATACTTTGAGATGAAACAAATTTTGTTTAACACTTTTTGTTTAACACTTGGGCATGCCTAATTAATTTTTTCCCCTTTATTTTTAGTGTTTTCTACATTGTCGAACAATGCTGAAGGCATACAAACTATATGAAATAACAGGTGGAATGGTGTAGTAAGCAAAAAAATGTAAACAAAGCAAAATCATTATTTTAGATTGTTCAGAGTAGCCACCTTTTGCTTTGATGACAGCTTTACACACTTGACATTCATTCAATCAGCTTCATGATTGAGTAACCTGGAATGGTTTTCCAACAGTTTTGAAGTTCCCATATATGTTGAGCATTTTTTTTTTTTTTTTTTTTTTTGCTGCTTTTCTTTCACTCTGCAGTCCAATTTATCCCAAACCATTGGGTGTAGGTTGGATGATTGTGGAGACCAAGTCATCTGATGCAGCAGTCCTTCACTCTCTTTGGTGAAGGAGTCTTTACATAGCCTGGAGGTGTGTTGGGTCATTGTTCTGTTGGAAAAACAAATTGGGTCACTCAGTGTAAAACAGATGGGATGGCATGTCACTGCAGAATGATGTGGTAGTGATGCTGATTAAGTGTGCCTTCAGTTTTGATTAAATCACCAGCAGAGCATCCCCACACCATCACATCTCCTCCTTCATGCTTCACTGCAGGAATCACACATGCAGATACCATCCATTCCCCTTTTCTGTATCTCACAAAGACATTACAGTTGGAACCAAAAATCTCACTTTCAGACTCCTCGGTCCAGTTTTCTACTGGTCTAATGTCCATTCCCTGTTTCTTGGGGTAAGCAATTCTCCTCTTCTTATTGTCCTCCCTCAGTAGTGGTTTATTTGCAGCAATTAGACTGTGAAAGCCTGATTCACACAGTCTCCTCTGAACAGTTGATGTTGAGATATCCGCTACTTGAACTCTGTGAAATGTTCGCATAGGCTCTAATCTGAGATGCTGTTAATTGGTGATTTTTTTTTTTTTTTTTTTTTTTTTTTGAGGCTGGTAGTTCTAATGAACTTGGCCTCTGCCGCAGAGGTAAGTGTTGGTCTTCCTTTCCCAGAATGGTCTTCATCAGAACCAGTTTCATCAGAGCGTTTCATGGTTTTTGCAACTGCACTTGAAGATGCATTCAAACTACTTGAAATTTTCTGGATTGATTGACCTTCATGTCTTAGTCATGATAAACGGTCTTTACTTGGTTGAGTGGTTTTTGACATAATATGGATTGCTACATTGTCAAATAGGGCTATTTACTGTATACCAGCACTAACTTAACACAATTAAGGGTCCCAAATGCATTAAGAAGGCAAGAAATTCCATTCATTTACTTTTGACATGGCACACCTCATCTCATCTCATTATCTCTAGCCGCTTTATCCTTCTACAGGGTCGCAGGCAAGCTGGAGCCTATCCCAGCTGACTACGGGCGAAAGGCGGGGTACACCCTGGACAAGTCGCCAGGTCATCACAGGGCTGACACATAGACACAGACAACCGTTCACACTCACACCTACGGTCAATTTAGAGTCACCAGTTAACCTAACCTGCATGTCTTTGGACTGTGGGGGAAACCGGAGCACCCGGAGGAAACCCACGCGGACACGGGGAGAACATGCAAACTCCACACAGAAAGGCCCTCGCCGGCCCCGGGGCTCGAACCCAGGACCTTCTTGCTGTGAGGCGACAGTGCTAACCACTACACCACCGTGACATGGCACACCTGTTAATTGAAAAGCATTCCAGGTGACTACCTCTTGAAATTGGTCAAGATAATGCCAAAAGTGTGCGAAGTTGTCAAGGTAAACATTAGCTATCTAAAATATAAACCTTTTTTTTATTATTTTATTTATTTTTTTATTAACACTTTTTGTTTACCACACAAGTCCATTTATTACACAGACACGAGTGGTAAATATGCCACTTCTATTTTTCATTTAACCACATTCGTTTTCTATTTAACCACATCCAGGACATTGAGTAACATATATATTTTCCAGTTGATTAATTGTTTTGATTAACTTGTGTAGGTTTTGCTTGTGAATGTGTCTCTATAATAAAAAGAAAATTGCACGTTGGCTTGAAGATATGAAGTTTATCCTGTGTTGAAAAACCCTATTTTTCATTTGAAATACAGGGTGTTTAAAAAAAAAAAAGATATTTGAGATGTAAATATCCCAGAAACTACATAGTCTAGGTAAATGAAACTGAACAGACTTAATGTTGAGCAATATAATATTTATTCCTCAAAATTTGAATACCATTCAAAGGTATGTGGATTCCATGAACGATTTCACAGATTTTCAATATGCATGCCGCCTGAGACAGACACACGTAGACAGCCTTCCTCTTTTGAACTTTTTGTGCCGTGTTCAAATCTGCATTGCAGTTGGTGCATTTTTAGAGAATTCTCATAAATGCACGTTGCAGAGTCTTGTTTGACTGTGTTCAAGCATACTCTAACACACAAAACGCCTTTTCCAGTAAATGGCATTTCTATACCTAAAAAGATATCATTAAACATAAAATTTTTACCTGTTTCCACATATGCTGTTAAAATTTGAGGCCAATTGAACAAGAATTGGGGCGGCACGGTGGTGTAGTGGTTAGCACTGTCACCTCACAGCAAGAAGGTCCTGGGTTTGAGCCCAGCAGCTGACTAGGGCCTTTCTGTGTGGAGTTTGCACATTCTCCCGGTGTCTGCGTGGGTTTCCTCCGGGTGCTCTGGTTTCCCCCACAGTCCAAAGATGTGCAGGTTAGGCTAATTGGTGGCTCTAAATTGACTGTAGGTGTAAATGTGACTGTGAATGGTTCTTTGTCTCTGTGTGTTAGCCCTGTGATGACCTGGCGACTTGTCCAGAGTGTACCCTGCTTCTCGCCCATAGTCAGCTGGGATAGGCTCCAGCTCGCCTGCGAGGCTGTACAGGATAAGCAGCTACAGATAATGGATCGATGGATGGATAGATGAACAAGAATTGGCAAAGTTGTTAGACTGTGAAATGATATCAAATTTTTTGAAACACCCTGTACATCCTGGACCTGAGTGACACATTTTCCAGTGTCTTCACTCTGATGAGGTCACTCCCAGTGTTTTCCCGCTGACTTGAGACGCATTGTCAAAATGGTGAACCGGTTCAAAATTAAAATTCTTTGTTTAACTTGCTGCCCTTTTTTTTTTGTGGATGTGTCCATATCATATAAACATTACAATGTGGTGCGAAGATATGAAGTTTATCTTCGCATGTTGAAAAATATTTCACTTGTTCGCTATGCTCACTTGTGAAATATGTTCACCACTCAAAGCTAAGCTACATATCTTCACGCAACCATGCAATATCCTCAATAAATGTTCCATGTTATTTCATAGTTTTGATGCCTTAAGTGTTGTTCAGTGTAGAAAATGGTCAAAATAAAGAAAAACTTGTGAATTTGAAGGTGTGTCCAAACTTTTGACTGGTTTGAGAGAGACGCACACCGATCAGCCATAAAATTAAAAACACTGACAGGTAAATTACATTGATTGTTGTTACAATAGCACCTGTCAAGGGGTGGGACATATTAGACAAGAAGAGAACAGTCAGTTCAGTCCCACAGAAGAGATACTGCCGCACAAACTGCTCTAAAAGTTAATGCTGACACCTTTCTGTTTTAGCCAACATTTAACTTTTTCAGCAATTTGTGCTACAGTAGCTCTTTTGTGGGATTGGGCCATATGGGCTAACCTTCGTGCCCCATGGAAATCAATGAGCTTTGGCCACCCATGACCCTGTCGCTGGTTCACCGGTTGTCCTTCCTTGGATCACTTTTGGTAGGTACTGACCGCTGCATACCGGGAACACCCCACAAGATGTGCCATTTTGGAGATGCTTCAGTCATCTAGCTATCACAATTTGGCGCTTGTCAAAGTCACTCATCCTTATGCTTGCCCATTTTTCCTGCTTCCAACACATCAACTTCGAGAACTGATTGTTCTCTTGCTGCCTAATATATCCCACCCTTTGACAGGTCCCATTTTAACAACATAATCAGTGTAATTCACGTTACCTTTCAGTGTTTTTAATTTTATGGCTGATCTGTGTGTTTTTGTCTGTCTGTCTCTGTACCTAATGCACTGTGCTATTATGTATTTTGTAAGTCAAAAAAGCTATGTTCCCCTGACACCCAATAATAAGAATAATGGATAGGGTTATAGGTAATTTTTCATGTTTTCAGATTTTGAAAATATAACCCCAATTCCAAAAAAGTTGGGATGCTGTGTAAAATGCAACTAAAAACAGAATCCAATGATTTTCAAATCATGCAAGCCCTGTATTACATTGAAAATAGTACAAAAACAACATATAAAGTGTTGAAACTAATTTTTTTTTTTTTGTTCTTTTGAAAAGTCATTCAGTTAATTGGCACAGAATTTGATGCCAGCAACACGTTTCAAAAAGTTGGGACAGGGACATGTTTATCATTGTGTTGCACCATCTCTTCTTTTAACAACTCTATTTGGGAATGGAGGAGACCAGTTGCTGTAGTTTTGAAAATGAAATAATGTCCCATTCTTGCCAAATGTACAATTTTAGTTTCTCAACAGTTTGGGGTTTTCTTTGTCATATTTTGTGCTTCATAATGCACCAAATGTTTTCAGCAGGTGACAGGTCTGGATTGCAGGCTGCCCAGTTTAGCACCTGGACTCTCTTCCTACAGAGTTGTACAGTTGTAATATGTGCAGAATGCATTTTGGCATTGTCTTGCTGAAATAAGCAAGGCCTTCCCTGAAAAAAGATGTTGTCTGGATGGCAGCATGTTGCTCCAAAATGTGTATACATCATTCAGCATTAATGGTGCCTTCCCAGATGTGCAAGCTACCCATGTCATGCACTAATGCCCCCATACCATTACAGATGTTGGCTTTTGAACTGTGTGCTGATAACAATCTGGATGGTTCCTCTCCTCTTTTGCCCAGAGGACACAGTGTCTATGATTTCCGAAAATATCTTCAAATTTCGATTCATCAGACCAAATGACAGTTTTCCACTTCACCTCAGTCCATTTGTAAATGAGTTGGTGCCCAGAGAAAGCGGCGATGTTTCTGGATATTGGTTATATATGGTTTTAACTTGCAAGTGTGGATGGAGTAATGAACTCTATTCACAAATTATGTTTTTTGGAAGTGTTCCTGAGCCCATGCAGTGATTTTTCCACTACAGAATCGTGTCTGTTTTTAAAGGAACAGTCCACCGTACTTCCATAATGAAATATGCTCTTATCTGAATTGAGACGAGCTGCTCCGTACCTCTCCGAGCTTTGCGCGACCTCCCAGTCAGTCAGACGCAGTCAGACGCGCTGTCACTCCTGTTAGCAATGTAGCTAGGCTCAGTATGGCCAATGGTATTTTTTGGGGCTGTAGTTAGATGCGACCAAACTCTTCCGCGTTTTTCCTGTTTACATAGGTTTATATGACCAGTGATATGAAACAAGTTCAGTTACACAAATTGAAACGTAGCGATTTTCTATGCTATGGAAAGTCCGCACTATAATGACAGGCGTACTAACACCTTCTGCGCGCTTCGGCAGCTCATTGATACGGAGCTCAGATATCAATGCGCTGTCGAAGCGCGCAGAAGGTGTTAGTACGCCTGTCATTATAGTGCGGACTTTCCATAGCATAGAAAATCGCTACGTTTCAATTTGTGTAACTGAACTTGTTTCATATCACTGGTCATATAAACCTATGTAAACAGGAAAAACGCGGAAGAGTTTGGTCGCATCTAACTACAGCCCCAAAAAATACCATTGGCCATACTGAGCCTAGCTACATTGCTAACAGGAGTGACAGCGCGTCTGACTGCGTCTGACTGACTGGGAGGTCGCGCAAAGCTCGGAGAGGTACGGAGCAGCTCGTCTCAATTCAGATAAGAGCATATTTCATTATGGAAGTACGGTGGACTGTTCCTTTAATGCAGTGTCACTAGAGGGCCTGAAGATCATGGGTATCCAGTGTTGGTTTTTGGCCTTGTCCCTTGTGTACAGAAATTTCTCTGGAATCTTTTCAATATTATGTTCTGTCAATTGTCTGATCCCCAAATTCTTTGCAATTTTTAGATTGAGGAACGATATTATTAAATTGTTGCATTATTTGTGCATGCAGTCTTTCATAGAGTGGTGAGCCCCTCCCCATCTTTACTTCTGAGAGACTCTGCCTCTCTGGAATGCTGTTTTTATACTCATTCATGTTGCTGACCTATAGCCAATTAGCCTTCTTAGTATTTTTACCATCACTCAACTTTTCCAATCTTTTGTTTTGCTGTCCCAACTTTTTTGAAATGTGTTGCTGGCATTAAATTCAAAATGAGTGCATATTTTTCAAAAAACAAGAAACATTTTTCAGTTTCAATGTTTGATATGTTTTCTTTGTACTCTTATCAATGAAATATCTGTTTGCCACAATTTGCAAATCATCGTATCCTATTTTTATTTACATTTTACAGTGTCCCAACTTTTTTGAAATTGGGGTTGTATATTTGATTTTAGAATCTAAAATAGGGGTGAATGTTAATGTGAGTGATATATAAATTCAGTAATTGGGATGCCTTTTATGTCCTTTTTGGTCCTGTGTGATTTTTAATTCTGAAAGATTTCTTCGACTGGTCCTTCATAAAATTGTGTTTTGCAGGCCATGGAGAAGTTGAGAGATGGCGCCACAGCAGTGGAGGCAGTGACTGCAGCTCTTGTAGAGCTAGAGGTGATGGTTCTGTGCCTTTTTGTCTCTCTCCTAAGCCTGTTTCTATTTGGTATATTCATCCTTCTCCTCATTCCTCAAAGTTGTGTAAAAATAAGCACCAGTTTGAGTGCATGAAAGGACCTATATTAACAGATTTGCATTTCAAATGGCATAAAAATGAGCAGTTATTTCAACATAAATTATGAATCAGCCTCCTACCCACTAGTCCCTTTCTTTACAGGTCACATCCCAGCTTACACTCCTATAAATCTAATTTCTGTGAAACATGCTGTAATTTATGGCGATGTTGCAATCGACAATGAAAGTAAAACTTTCAGTCAGCTAACTTGGTCGGAGAAAAGAAAGAGCTGGGTTTTTTTTGTAAAGCTGCTAAAAAGCCACAATCAACTCAGAAGGTGAACTGTGTTCCAACATCAACTCTTGGTACATGCACACTCTTTTTATATATCCGGGTTTTTATTCATTTTAGATTTATGCTTTATGTTAAAGATGTTTATAAATATAGGAAAGCCTGTATTTATGTTTTCATTCTGAATAAATAAGAAAATTCATATTTCATATAAACCGAGGACTCAAAACACTGAAAAGCAGATTACAATAATCATATCTGCCTGAAACTCTGAATCCCAGGCAGCTTTATTTTGCTGAAGGACTAATGAGCTGATTAACATCCACATCAAATAAAGTAAATATTATACCAGTTTACTTGTGTATATATTTTGTGCTGGGCCTATATGAATGTTGGTGATTTCTATGGCTGGAAAGCTTTTCGGTCAGGAGTCTGCATAGATGAATGATGGCTTCATGTTCAAAATGAAATCACTGGATACACTGCTCGTCAGTGAGCCGCAGTATACCCAGACGAGGTTGGACTACTCTTTGCTTCATTGAGCATGTCAAGCTCTTTTCTGTCTTTCCCACTCTCTCAGAAGCACAAGCAAATGCAGAGCAGGCATTTTGGTTTCGGATTGTTAAGGCATACCAGAAGGTTGGTCCTAGTGATGCTCTTAAGGCAGATTCTACCGTAACTGGATCCATTAACCACTTGCCCACAAAATAAGAAATTTTTCTTGTCCTTTTTTCAGTGAGGTAATATTTTCAAGATTGAAAATATGGTATTTGGTCTTCTAAAACAGCACGTCATTTAAAAATACACTGAGTATATCAATAAAAGATTTTTAAAGAATAAAGTTCTATTTCTTTGACATATCTGACAGACATAACTCCCATTTTAAAAATCACTTTCATTATCCCTGTTGTTATCGTCAGTGAATTTCTGTCAGATGACCTGACGATAGACTCAGCCATTTTGGATCTTTGGTAGTTATCGTGTGGAAGCAGGCTTTATAATTTTTGGGTGTCAACAGATAGAGTTGAAATAAATTAACAGCGAAAAAACTATTTCGCTCACTAGAGAAGCCCACAGTTATTTTTAAAAAATGCTATCGTCAGTCTGTCAGTCAAATGCACCTGACGATAGCAAAATTCAAGCCCTCACCATGCACATGTTGACTGATGCAAAGAGGAAATTCTACTGCACATGATTTTTGTGACAGCAGACATTTACTTCCGGGCAAGACTTGGAGTTCTGACAGCTAGATTTCATCAAATAAATCAAGGTAAGATTTTCAGTCAGCTATCCTGGCGATAGAAATTTTTGACGATAGAAACATTGAGAATATATTTGTGCATTCATATTTAAATTTTTCTGGAGGAAAACTATCCTAAGTTGAGAAATCGGAGCCACTTGCGACCCTTTCAGCCGACAGGCCATTTCAATGTGTTATTTCCCCACAAAAGTGACACAGTCGTGTCTGTCATCACTGTTCTGACAATTATTGTTGATATTTCAATTTTGAAAATAAATTTTATCTTTTTTATTTCAATATTTTATTTTATTATTTGGTTCTAGTGATGAAGTATTTAATATTATTACTAAATTTGTCAGATTAATAATGTAAGAAACAGTTTTGTTGCTATTGTCATCTAGAGTGTCTGTCAGAATATGATGGTAGACGTTAGTTTGTCTGTCAGATTTTGATGATAGAAACCGATGTGGTTCTATTGTCATTTAGCATGTCTGTCATGTCAGGCTTTTATTAATTAGTTACCAGGACTACTGTCCTAAAATTTACTGTGAATGTCAAAGACCCCAAATGCTACTAGAAAAACTTAATAGAATGATCAAAATAATCAATTCAGCAATTTAAGGAGATGGGACTTAACTGGCCTCTGTTATGGTAGAATCTGCCTCAATTGATGTTTCTGTTTTATTCTAATTGTACTAATAATTTACCAGGCTTGCTCCCAACACCATGTGATGTAGAATGCCCCCCCCCCCCCCCCCCCCCCAAATGTACGGTTGCACATTATTGTAGTTTAAAACAGATGACACAAAAATTTAGGGATTTGTATTTATACATGTATAATAATCTTAAAAGTAGGCCTACCACTGACTCAAAAGGTAGTCTGGTGTTTTGCAATGTTGTGATGCTTAAAAGAGAAGAAAACCCATTTTAAAAATAGTTATGAAGGTAGATTGATATAAACTAACGATTCATGCGAATAATTAAAAATAAGGAGCTCACACAACTAAGATATCCATCTCTGAAAGTCCGTTTCTTTGCAGTATGGACAATTTCATGGATGCTGCCATTCGAAAATATTTTAACCAATCAGGAAAATCCCCCTGATCGTTTCCGGCAATGCTCCGACGTCATTTGGGTGCAAAACACGGACGCTCCGCATAGTGAGTAAGACTTGAAGCTGCCCCTGGCTGGAGATTATTTCATTCAAAGTTTATATGAAAAAAAAATAAAATTCCATTTCTCTAACAAAAAATTGGAGGGGGAAAGATAATACTGATGTTGATAAACACTGAGGGAAGAGTGAACAGCTGATGTACTCCTATGTGACTGAATGAGGGAGGCAACTTGTCATATTTATATCCCTGATACAAGTAGTGTTGCCATGGCAGCCTCATTCTGTGGACTGTAACCTTTCTAGACTACTTACAAACGATCTGCATACAATCTGACTTACCTAAATCTGTCCAAGAGGCAAGTGCGTGAGTTTTTACACGTTCCTGGCAGCATAAGCACTTGTTAGCATGCTCTCGACTCGTTCATGAAAAACTTCATCAAGACATCACCAGGCTAGCCTACCATAATTACCATGGTAGATAGACAGTCCAACTCGCGCAGCAATGCAAAAAGAGGGTAAACAAACACTGCTTTACTATACAGGATTCTTGTGAACATTACCTGAGGATGCAACAATGGCAGAAGTGAAAAAACTAGCCTGCATCAATCCCCAAAGTACGAAAAGGTAAGAAGGTAATGGATAAATGCCATTTGCCGCACAGGGGCGGACCTCTCATGGGCTGACTAGAATGGTCAGCTTTTAGAATAGAATAGAATTTCAGCTTTTGCCTTCTGGCTCCCGTTTTAAATATCCATTAGCCCGGACCAACAGGTACAATCACTCTTTTATACCTTCTGCTGTTCAGCTGCTAAACTCTACTAGGAAACACAGATAGCCATATGCCAGGTTGTGTACTCATTTTTAGGTATCTTAACAGCGGGCTTTTCATTTCCCCACTGCATCTATTTTATTATTTTAATTTTTACACTATGCACCCACTCCTCCATTGAATCTTATTTATTATTTTTAACCTTTTGTGTGTTTCTTTACATTGTCTTGTGGAAGCGTGAGTGTTGTGTGTATGTGTGTACTATTACTGCAAAACAATTGCCTAAGCTGGGACAAATAAAAGCTACTTGACTTGACTTGACTTGGTCCTTTGGGTGCAAAAACAGCACATTCGCAGCTCGTATGCTCAGAACGTTTTGAAGAAAATTGTTTCACTCAAACAACTCTGATACACCGGCATTAGGAATACTGTACAAACCAGCACTGAATCCAGATGCGGTTCCCCTAATCTTCGGCCAAAAAGCGAACAAGACAAGTGAGATGACATGATCAGTAGTCTGCAGAAGAGAAGTTCAAAGGGTAAGAAAACACTTTTTATGGCTTCCCTAAGTTTTTATTAAGCATGATTGTTATTTTGAGTTCCTTTGGGCATAAACATAATAATTGCTGATGCAGCTAAGCGGCTTGATGCTTGTTGGATGTCTTGCTTTGATTTAGTGTTGTCAAAAAAGCCTCAGTAATGACGAACTAAAACAACTCTATAAATATTGTTCACTTGTGCGTAACCAATTGATATGGTAATGCTTGTTTAACACGATCATCATCACTAATTCGTATCATTGTCTGAAGTACTCGAGGAAATCAGTGAAGAAATGTCGCTGGCGCTGTGGTCCATTTTGCCGAATACGGCCGTGTATTGTAAGGGATGTCACTCTTTACAGAAACCATTCGGAGTTCTTTAAGGTATACAGGAATTTGTTTGTGGAATAGCCGACCTCGATCACTGCAATCTAGTCAAACAGGTGAAACAGTTTTTATGGAGTAAATTGCAAACCTAGTTTTATGATTGTGTGTGTGTAGCTAATTTTCAAACATTTTGGTGCTGTTTCTGGAATTTAGTTGTACTCTGTGATACAGTTAGCATATATTTTTTGTTTATGACTTTTTGATCATTGTTTATACAATTTTGTCAATTAATTGTCATCTCTAATATTTTGTTTCCTGCTGTCATCAAGAGGACCACATTGGAAATGAGTGTGTTTTATACTTGGTTTTTTCCTCTGTACTATTTATACTGTATCTTTTTATGTGTATGAATTTTACCAAATGAATCCATACCATACCAGCAGCTCGAGTGTTTCTGGCAATATTTCCGCCTTTTTTCATACACATGCATCCTCCAGTAATGTTCACATGAATCTTGTATAGTAAAGCAGTGTTTGTTTACCCTCTTTCTGCATTGCCGCGGGGGTTGGACTGTCTACTATGCTAATTATGGTAGGCTAGCCTGGTGACGTCTTGAAGTTTTTCATGAATGAGTCAAGAGCATGCCAAGCATGCTAACAAGCAGTATAACGTGTAGTTTCAGCCTTGTTTTACAGGTAAAGAGTTTGGGTTTGTCCATAAGTCAGGGTTGCAGCTCATTAATACACCATTTCAGATGTATAGTGAAAAAAATCGACATTGTCACCTTAGTAGACCTTTCGCTTTGCCACTTCATTACTGAAGAGCGACACTCAGCCTTGCACCCAAATGATGTCACACATCGCCCTTCCAACAGGCAACATGGCAGTCTACTGGTGGCATTAGAGTAACGATACAAAAACGCTCAACTTTCTTATAAATGGTCAAACATGCCTGAAACTTTTCTTAGGGGCTCTCAATATTACAAGCATGTATTTACTTTACATTTTCTATTCCTTTAACTGCAGCTCTCAGAATCACATTGCGAAATGGTGTTTTACATAAGGGGTGTTTTACAGTCAGGATACACAAACTTGTCACTAAAATAAAAAAAAAATCGAGTTCAGCTTTTTTGGCTCAGTTTGTGAACTAAATGAGGCCCTTGATGGAAATTTATTTTCTGCTGATTACTGTTGGTGGCAAAAATTTGTAGCCCGAATACAAACAGCACTGCGTTGTTAGCTGGCTAATGGTGAGAGCATAATTATTTTTCCAGACAGGACGGTTTTTGACAGACAG